>NC_133619.1:25382889-25637889 GCF_048593235.1 Sminthopsis crassicaudata | reverse complement strand
AGCATCATAAACATTCCCTCTTGGTGACATTCACTTTGTTGAATAGCTTTGATTAGCTATTTTTGTTGTTGTAAAGAAGAGTTAGGACCTTCCTTTACAAAAGCAACATAAAATAGCCTACTGCATCTTCAGCCAAGTGGATTTTGTGGGTACAGTGTCATTTTCTAAATGCTGTTTTATCTACTAAAAGGAAGAACCAGGAGCTTTGGAATCTAATGGTAAGTGAACTAGACACCTGCACTTTTACTGCTTCTAAGCAGCTGAGATGAAAGGAGTAAGGGATTTGGAATCATGAATTAAGGAGAAAGAAAAGTCACTTTTGGCAGGATTTATCTAAAATTTACTAAAATCTACTCAAATTCCATAATTTTGCATGTGAGTAAAGATAAGATTCAGAGAGGTGATGTTCCAATGTTCCAAAGGTAGAGGAAGGAAATATTTCAATTAATTTAATGTGATTTCTGCCTACTTTGATCTGTTTGCCTCAATTCCTCTAAATGCACTGGAAACAGTATTTGACTAAAATAAATGAGACCTAAATTCTAGAATTGTTTTATAATTCAATTAAAAATATATTCATTAAATGATTACTGTATGCAGTGCTCTAAGAGCTAGGAGTTATGATGATGCAAATTGACATCACTCTATTAGAACTGGAGTTATTCCCCAATAGACAGCCAAAAGTTTCCAAAAGTTATAAAAAATGTCGACTACCATCAACCATTTGAAAAAATGTGTTGAATTTTTACTGATATGAAAATGCTCCTATTACTATTATTGCTATCATTGCTAGTACTATCCCTGCTGCTGCTGCTGTTGTTGTTGCTACTGTTTTTGTGTCCAAAACCACCACTAAGAAGAATGATGGGAAAGTCTCATTGTGGGCAGGCCCAAGTTCTTTAAGATGGAGGCTCTCTGTATCCCCATTACATGGATAGCCTCCATTGATTAACTAAGTAAACAAAACAGACTGCATTTTTAAAATTGGCCAAGCTGAGATAGTCCCTCCCTTTTTGGCTTTCTCACTTTCCTATATAAGAGGCCAGAATATTAAAATTACAGTTCACAGTTCAAGAGGTTATGAAATGAATAAATGAGAGGGGAAATTTTTTCCTTCACCTATTCATCCACCCTTTTAATGTAATTCCAAACAAATGGTATTATAAGTGTTTTGTTTTATTGTTTTGTTATAAGTCCTTTTCCTTCTTAGTTTCAAGTTTCTGGTGATCCACTCTGTCAACTGAGGAATTCAAGTCTTGGTTACCTTGGGAACAATATTTCAGGAAGACTGTTGAATCAGGGAAGACTAGAAAATTCATGGTATCTAGGATTCAAGCCTGGATTGTGATGTGAACCTAGAACTAGAACTAAGAACCTAGAACTGAGCTAAGCAAGGAACCTAATGCCTTTTCCTCTCTTCAGAGTATGAATTCATAGAGGATGTTGAAGGAATAAGTTTGTATATTTGTGATTATACTTGGAGACAAACATTTCCTTGCTGAAGCTTTTTAGGCAACTATTAATGGCTAAATGGAATTGGAATGGAAATGGAAAGGGACTCCTTATACTTGAAGGGATACTATTGGTGAAAGGTGCCAAAGATATTTACCTAGATCCTAGATGCCCTAACAGCGTGAGGGGGACTAGAAAAACCTAGGTTGTTAGGATTACAAGGTGATAACTCAGGTTGTCTAAAGGATTCTCTGGCTCAGAGTTCACACCTTTAGTTCAAACCTTTAGAAAGAGTTTAAACCTTTAGACTTCTGAAAAGGAGTTTACATATTTAAAGGAGTTTACACCTTTAAAAGGAGCAAGTTCATTGGTTGAAGTATTTCCCACAAGCCCCTGAATTCTCACAATCCCATTCTCTTCGAGGATAAAAGAAGGCAACATTGAGTCTGAAGAACAGTCTAGACTGGGACATTGAATTGGGATGGCAGTCTGGATTGGGAAAGACAAGAGCTGGAGGAGATTCAGAGCCAGGATTCAGGAAGAAGAAAAAGAGGCTGGCTGGAGGCTCCAGAAGCCTCCCAAGAAACCTGCACACAGAGAAAAGGATTCACAGAGAAAAGAAACCTCCTCCCAGAGAAGGATTGCAATTAAGAGACAATCAGAACTTTACATTTTGATGCCCAACGTGGGGCAAGGATTTATTCTGAGCTCTTCAAAGGAGCTAGCCTGGACTTGACACTAGGTGAAGGATCAGAGGCATTATTTATTCTTATGTCATCATCATCATTGTTCACCCCCTACTCATCAGATGATAGAAGATAACAAAGTAAAAATGATAAAAGTTGGTAGAGTTATGAAAAGGCAGACATAGCAATTCATTGATGTTAGTGCTATGAATTAATCCAACTATTTTGTAAAATAAATGAGAATTATACTAACAAAGTCACTATATAGTGTACATACCCTTTGATCAAGAAACATCATAATTGGGCATATGCCCCCTAAAGAATAAAATGCCAAGGGAAATATTTTTACATGCAAAAATCTATGTACAAGAAGATGGTGGGACAAAGAAAGAAATCTCCCAATATTTCCTAACATTCCCTTCTAAAGAACTTTAAACTAATATTTGAAATAAAATAATAGAATGGCAGAGCCAACAGAAGGTTAAAATGAGTCCAGGTTAATACAATGCAGTAGGTTACAAAGAGTAATCTGTGACATGAAAGGAGGAGGCTGACTCTGAATGAATGAAACATCAGTAGTGGGACTAAGTGGTAGACTCAGAAGCTTCAGATTTGGGAGCTTTCAAACAAGAGAAGGTAAGAGAACCTGTCAAGTGATCAGAGATTGCAGGGATCCCCTATGCTAGCAGGGGTTGCAAGGATCAGATACTGTTTGACAACTCCATTGCCTCTATTCATTTCGGAGTCATCATTCAAAAGTGAAGGGGAACACTTTTATTCAAGAAGATTTATATTAAGGGAAAGTACTGGTTTGGGTCCCAAGAGACCAGGGTCCTTAGAAGCAAGAGTTCTTACTCTACAGAGTAAGAACCAAAGTGCAGACTAGGACAATAGTGACCACACTTCCCCCAAAGTGACACCTCTTTGGGAATTTCCAAATTCCCAGGATTAGTTTTAAAAACTAATGTGTGTGGAAGTGTGGGAAAAAAAAACCCTGAAGCTTGAGATGATGCTCTATCACACACACACACACACACAAAACCATATCCAACCACCCTCACACTCCCACACACTGGGAGCACAGACCAATATTAACATAAATTTCTAAATCAAATAAAAGGTGTAAAAATGATTAAACAGAAAAAATAACTTGACAATAAAAAACTAATATCGTGACGGGGAAGAACAAGACAAAAACTCAGAAGATTGTGAAGTCAAAAGAGGAAAGGGAAGCCTCAAAGGGGGAAAAAAGCTTATTAGATACAAGCCCAACAAGAATTCCAGGGAAACTAAAAGAAAAATTCAAAATCAATTTAGAGTGATAGAAATAAAGGAATGAAAGCAATGAAAGAACATTATGAAAATACAATAATTCCTTAAAAATCAGAATTGGGCAAATGGAAGGTAATGATTCCATAAGACATCAAGAAAAAGACAAAAACAAAATCAAAAGAATGAAAAAACAATAGGAAATGTGAAATATTTAATCTGAAAAACATTTGAGCTGTAAAATAAATTGAGGAGAGATGATTTATGTATTATTGTACCACCTGAAAAATCATGATCAAAGAAAGAGCCTAGACATTATATTTCAAGAAATTATCAAGAAAAACTTACTTCCAGAGCCAGAGGGTAAAATAGAAATTGAAAGAATCTAAAGTCATCACTTGAAATTCCAAAATAAATTCCAAGGAATATTATAGCCATATCCCAGAGCCATCAGATGAAAGAGAAAATACTTCTAGTAGCCAGAAATAAACCACTCAAATACCATAGTATTATAGTCAGGATCATACAAAATTTAGCAGTTATCATATTAAAGGAGCCAAGGGCTTAGAATATGATATTTATGAATGCAAAAAGGGGGGATTACAACTGGAAATAAGCTACCCAGGAAAATTGAGCATAATTCTTCAAGGGAAAAATGGACATCAGTGAAATGGAGGATTCCATCAGCATTTCTGATGGAAAGACCAGAATTGAAAAGAAAATTAAACTTTCAAAAACAAGATATGAGAGAAACATAAAAAGGTAAATAAGAAAAGACAATCATAAGGGACTCAATAAGGTTAAACTGTTCATCTTTCTATATCAGAAGATGAAACATGTCATCTAAGAGCCTCATTATTATTAGGGCAGTTAGAAGATCTCTATATAGAAATAGGGTGTGAAAAAATTAGATTATTTTAGAGTTATGTTAAAAATTGGTAGGGGGAAAAGAAAAATACCCTGAGAGAAAAGGAAGAATGGGGAGATTTATCGCAGATAATAGGGGCATCAAGTAAACGCTTTTATAATGGAGAGGGAAATGGAGGGAGCAATACTTAAATCTCACATGCAAAATGGTTCAAAGAATGGGAAAAATACATACATACATACATACATACATACATACATACACTCAAAATGTAATAGAAATCTATTTTTACAAAAAATGAGAAGTAGGAGGGAAGAAGGATCATGGAAAGTGGGATTTATAAAAGGGGGCAGATAAAAGAAGGAATGGTTGAAAGCAAGACAGACATTAAAAGAGAGAATTACAGAGGAGAGAGAGAGAAGGGTAAAAAGAAAAAAAAGAAAGAGAGAAATGTATAATTAGCAATCATAATTGTGAATGGGATGAATTTGCTGATAAAATGAATTAGATAGGAGAATGGATTAGAAACTAGATTCCAAAAATGGGTGATTCACTCAAAAAAATGTTAGAAACAGAAATATACAGAGCTAAAAGAAAGGGCTAGAGAAAAAATCTATTTTGCTTCAGCTGAAGTAAAAAATTAAAAAGCAGGTGTAGCAATCATGATTTCAGATAAAGTAAAGCAAAAATAGATATAATTTTAAAAAGATAAGTGAAGAAATTATATGCTAAAAGCTACCATAGACTATGAAATAATATCAATACTAATCACATATGCATTACAAGTAAAAGCATCCAAACTGTTTTTGTTTTGGTTTGGTTTAGTTTTTGGCAAGGCAACTGGAATTAATTGACTTACCCAAGGTCACTCAGCTAGGAAACGTTAAGTGTCTGAGGCCTATTTTGAACTCAGATCCTCCTGACTCCAGGACAGGTGTTCTATCTACTCTACCACCTAGCTACCTACATCCAAATTGTTAAAGGAAAAGCTAAATAAATTATAGGATGAAATAGACAGCAGAATTATACTAGCATGGGACTTAAAATTTCCCATCTCAGAGCTAGATAAATCTAACAAAAAATGAGGAAAAGGTGGAAAGGAAGTTGAAATGAATAGAAAATTAGAAAAGTTAAATATGATAGATCTCTAGAGAAAACTAAATCAAAATAAATTAGAAAATATCACTTTCTGTGCTGTACATAGCACATTCACAAAAACTGACCATGTATTAAGGCAGATGCGGAAAAACAGATATATGAAATATACCCTTTTCAGACCACAATGCAATACAAATTAGATTCAATAAAGGACCTTAGATGCATAGATCAAAATTCATTGGAAATTTAAGATGATAGTCTTAAAGAATGAGTGGATTAAAGAACAAGTCATAGAAACAATCAATAATTTCATTGAAAACAAAGAAGCCAATAAGACAATATTCTAAAATTTGTGGAATGCAGGCAAAGTAATACTTAAAAGGAAATTTATATCTCTAAATGCATACATAAATTAAGGAGAGAAATAGCAGATCAACTAACTGAGATGCAAATAAAAATAGGAAAAAAATTACAAATTCTCAATTAAATACTAAAAGGAAATAAAAAATAAAATAAGAAATGAATAAAACTGAAAGCAAAAATATTCCCATCAAGCTGATAAATAAAACTACAAGTTGGTTTTATTGGTTGGGGGTAGAAACAAACAATACAAAAGACAAACTGTTAATTTGAATAAAAAGAAAGAAAACCAAATTACTAGCATCAAAAATAAAAAGGGTGAATGCACTACCAATGCAGATGAGATTAAAGTAATTATTGGGAGTTATTTTGCCCAATTATACATCAGTAAAATAAAACTAACAATCTAAATGACGCCCTAATGCTCATAGGACAAAATACAAAGTCTTTAACTTTTTCTGAGACTTTTCATAATCTTATTTCCACATTCTTCTATATCTTTATTCCATATTTTTTCCTTCCCGAACTCTACAATTCAGCCCAAGTAAACTACTGTCTTTTCCCTGAACTCATTATGCCATTACCTGACTTCATGCATTTGGAACAACCTACTGACTATATCTAGAATTCATTTGCTCCTCGTTTTTACTCTTCAGAATCATTTTCTCCCATTATGGCTCAGATCTGGTGTCATTCCATCTATCAAGCAATTCCTGATCTCCTCCTCCACTGCTGAAGGTTATCTTCCTGTCCTCAATTTTTTTCAGAATACTTAGTCAGGCTTTCTTAAAGAGCAACATATTTATATCTGGAAGAGAGCTTGAATACCAGAATATAAGATCTACCTCTTATAGAAGTAAGGTGTCTTACTTACTACTTTACTATCTTATACTATATTGTGAACCTACATTGGGCTCCTTGGATAGCTACCATTATTCTTCTTCATTAGAATCTTTCCTTTTGTTTCTTCAAATTCAAATTTTCCCTCTTTCTTGAATTGACTTTTCTGGTAGAATTTTATTACATGACATCTTAATGTCTTTAAGGAAGTTCTCAGCCTTAAAAATGTTTCCCAACATTGTTCTTTTTGCCATTTCCATTCTGTTTCTTCTCTCTAGAACCAAAAAGAAAAAAAAATCATCTTTCCTCCCCATTATAGCTTTTCAAATATTTAGACAGCAGCCATGTGGTCCACTGTCTTTATTTTATATATATATATTTAGGAAAAGAAATATCAAATGACTTGTACAAGGTCATATGGGAAAACAATAGAAGATCAAGAGTCAAAGCCAGATATTCTGACTTCAATATCTGAGTTCCTTTATATACACCAAAATGCTTTGCCTACATTACACACTACCTTAACCTTATATTCTATTATATCCATAAACCTATCCCTCCTGGTGTAATAAGGAGATGGCTGTTATTTTGCTTTGTTTTTATATATATATTTTAATCTCCAGTTCCTGTGGCAATGGACACAATAAGCATTTAATAAATATGTGATTTATTGAAGTATGCAGTAGCTCCTGAGGATAGTTTTAAAGACAAGAATTTCAACAAGCTGAAATTCAGAGGGATATTTGTGGTTGACTGGATCACAATAGAAAAAACAATATCCAAAATGTTTTGATTTTGAATGACCAATGATGAACTCCAAAGAAAATCAGTGATAGTACATGAATTGGAGTGACATCATCATATGAAAAGACATGGAAATGATCATGTAGTAGGCTAATAGATGGTGGAATGATCAAACTAGTTATTGGAACCCATGAGAAAAGAAATAGTCAAATATGAGGCTGAAAACTGACATGAATGGGTGGATCAGCTGCTCCTTTAGTATATCAGAGATGTATCATCTCTTCAGTACAGATTCTCTGTTGATCCATATGCCAACACATTTATAACTTAGTAGATGTTGATTGTCTTCTAGAGTTCCTATGACCAAAAGTAAATCATGATAATCATCTCAAAACTTAGGTATACAGAATTCAAGCCCATTTCCAGATCTATACTCAAAGATTTCCCAGATTGTCAGGATCTGTTAGTGTTTGATCTACACTTATAATCTTTAAGAACTGATAATTACCCCCATGACAAAAGCAGCATTATAGAAGTACTCATTCGAGCTTCATTTGCATCATGGCAAATGTTAAACAGGATTCCCCAACATAGAAGTGGAAATTGACTGTAAAGCAGGACTCAGTTCTCTCTATAAAATTTCTCTGCCTTAATGCATGCACAAAAAATGTCAACAAAACTACCAACCAGTTTAAACTATCTTATTTAATAAGTGCTGTATACGTATGTATGTATGTATGTGCATGTGTATGTGGGATACTCCTTAAAAGAGCTTTAATATGTTTGGTGTCTTCTAAAATTGGTTTTGTATTATGAATTGGCCCATGGGATTAAGTTTTAATAAGAAAATACCAATGAGCAGTTAAAAATGAATAGCTCAGGATTTGGTGTATATGAGAGAGAATAGCTTAGGAGGAAAACAGGCCTACAAATTGTGGATGCATTAAACTTACTGCCACTTTTCTTCAGGATGAGAGCATCCAAATATGTGGGTATCATTATTAGCCATCTTTTCTATTGAATCTATGAACAGGGAAGGAAAGAAAAGCTATATAGTTTGATATGCTCCCTACATTTGGAGAGAGAGTATTTCAAAGGGTTCAGATGAAGAATAAGTAGGATCTCATGTAATAAAATTCTACCAGAAAAGTCAATTCAAGAAAGAGGGGAAATTTGAATTTGAAGACATAAAAGGAAAGATTCTAATGAAGAGGAATAGTGGTAGCTATCCAAGGAGCCCAATGTAGGTTCACAGAGAATTCACCAATTAACTTAGATTCGATGTACTGGAAAATGTAGAAAGGATGAGTAACAAAGGATAGGAAACAAAAATGACACAGTCTGAAGAGTAATGAGAATTGTGTCAAGAGTATGCAAGCTCGTAATTACCTGAAGCTGGAGGGGAAGAGCTCAGGACAATAAAATTATTTGGGGGGGGGCTGTTATTGGGTGAAAAGATGATAAAAGAAGTGACAAGATGGAAGCGATATTACAACAACCAGAGAAAATTAATTTTTTTCTCTTTTTTGCTGTGATATAGAATAAGTGATTTTTGGACTGGAAAGGACAGTATAAACATTTCTAATATGGGTTTGACTTCTAAATTAAGTAAGGATATGGAGAACATCTTGCTCCTCTGGATGAATTTGAGTCACCGGGTTCAGGTGAAATATACCATTGAAGATTTTTTTAAATGATGGGTATGATATGCAAATTATCCATTGGTAGAGAAAGAAGAGCATTCTAAGTATGGAAGTAGTCAATATTAAGACAGAGAAACAGGAATTTAAGTGACATATGCAAAAAATAGCAAGTGAGCCAGTTTGACCATATTTTGTACAGATAGGAACAATATGTAAGAATACTGAAAAGAGAGGAAGAGTTATGTTATTAACAGCTTTAAATGCCAAACAGAGGGCCTTATAAGATTTAAAAGATTTTCTACAATAAGAGAGTCATTAAGGCCCTATGTACAAGTTTCTTGGTAATTTTTAAATGGGAAAATAGTAAAGTCTACAACTTTAGATAAGTAACCTTGACACTGATTCATCGGGAAAAAAAATCTAGATTTAAAGACTTGGTAGGTAAACCTTGCTGAGAAGCAAGGTACAATGGATAAAATGCCAAGGCTAAAGTTGGGAAGATATCTTTTTGAGTTCAAATTCAGCCTCACATACTTAGTATAATGTAACCTTGAACAAGTCACTTAATCCTGTTTGCCACAGTTTTCTTATCTGCAAAATGAGCTGGAGAAGGAAATTGAAAATCACTCCAGTATTATTGTCAAGAAAACACCAAATGGGGTCATGAAGAGTCAGCCATAATTGAAACAACTGAAGAACACCACAGCAAATAATAGATATCGAGAAAGGGAATGGTGATTACAAAGAAACAGCCTGGCTTAAGAAGAGATCATGAACAAGAATGAGATATGCCAGATAAATCTCTTTTCCATCATTGACAGAGTTCCTAATAGATTCAATCAGAGGAATATAATAGGTGGAGCTTAGGAGGTATGAGTGAAGCATTTGACAAAGTATCCACAGATATTCTTTTAAGTGAGCTAGATGATAATATAATAAGTTAAGGCACCACAATTTTTCTAATTACTCAGGTTTACTATCTCAATGTCACATTTGACTCCATATCCTTTATCAACATATCCAATCCATTAACAAATCCAATTACTTTTTTCACAATACCTCAAAGATATTACCCCCTTCTTATCACTTCAGTGGTAACTTCAGACCTTCATCAGTTTTTGCCTACAACAGTGTAATTATTTTCTAATTAGTCTTCCTCTCTAGATCTTAAGCTCTCTTCACTCTGATCCATTCTTTATTTGGATGTCAAAGGAACTTTCCTAAAGGATAGGTCTGGCCAGTTCACCCTCTCACCATTTAATAAAATTCAGTAGCTCCCTATTATCTCTGCATTCAAATATAATGCCTTCTGTTTGGCATTTGAATCTGTTTAATTTAAATCAAATCCTTCCTCTGTTTCCAGCATTCTTACATATTATTCCTCTCTATACAAAATGTAGTATGACCATACAGGCTCACTTGCTGTTTCTTACATATCGCCCTCAAACTCCTATTTCTCTGCCTTCATATTGGCTACTTCCATACTTGAAAAACTCTTTTTTCTCACCAACATTTCTTGTTTTCATTCAAGACTCAGAGCAAATGCTACTTTCTGTTGCAGTCTTTCCTTTTCTATCCTCCCTCAGCTGACAAAGCTAAGCCCTCTAAGGTTACCGTCCATCTTCTCTGTATGCATCTTCTATAATCTTATTCATGTACAGGTTATTGACCACATTAGAATATAGGGTCCTTGGTAGCAAGGGCTTTTTAAAATATATTTTCTTCATATTCCCAGAACTTATTACAATGCTTGACATATAGTTCATACTATGCATTAATAAAAACATATGTGGATTTATTCAAAACTTTTGAACAGTTGCTCTCAAAGAGAAGTCATAAAGTTCAATGACAACTTGGAAGAAGTTTGTTGGTAGAAGGTGGCAAAGACATGTGCTTTACCTTATGCTTATTAACATTTTTTAGTTAATTGTACAGAAAAATATATGGCATGCTTATCAACAATGAGTTGGGAGGAGAAAGAACTGTTACATAAAAGATGCCAGAGTTAGGATGCAGAAGGCTTTTCACAGGTTAAGACATTGGGTTGAATTGAATGAGTTGAAATTGAACAGGAATAAATATAAAGTCTTAGACTTTTAAAAAATCATCTTCATAAGTAAAATTATAGCATCTATTTTGAGACTTAAGTTCATTTGAAAAAGATCTTCTTAGTGGACCTCAAGCTCAATATGTAGCAACAAAATAATATGGCAGCAAGAAATCTAATATAATAACTGGCCTCCTTGAGAAGCCTGAGATTGACAGCGGTAATATTCCTACCCTTCTTGAACATTGAAAGACCATATTTGGAGTATTGTATTTAGTTCTGAGTGACATTTTAGGAAGGATGTTGATAAGCTTAAAAGTGTCCAGAGGATGGCTACTAGAATATGGTAAAAGGTCTCAACATCAGTCTATATGGAGATTAGTTGAAGTATGAGGAATGTTTATCTTGTATCCAGAGAGACAGTGGGATAAGAAAGGGGCAGCTGCTTTATGATTTAAAGGACTATGAAGGGAAAGGAGAAATCACACTGATTTTTGCCTACCTTCTTACAGATTAATGTGGAACAATGACTTGAAGTTTCAAAGAATCAAGTTTTGATTTGATGATAGAAGAATATTTCTAGTTGAGATCTGTTCACAGGCTTCTTTGGAAGTACAAAGCTTAATCTTATTGAATGATCAGCTATCAGCTAGATGATCAACACGTAACAGAGGGGATCCTTTTTCCAAGATATAGGCTAGATTACATGGTTTCTAAGGTCTGTTCTAGCTCTAAAATTCTGTGATTCTCTTATATGTTGAGTATGAGATTCAAATATAAAGGAATGAGACCCCGAGAGCATGTTATCTATTGGTGGGAATAGCACAACTTTTGTAACCCCATATCAAGTGCATAATGCACATGTGAGTTTTGAGAACAGTGTTGTAATATGAAAGAAAACAAACTGAAAAGCCGCAAAGTAGTGATGATAGAGATCATTTTTAATAGAGGACCCGGGGAAGAAATGTGAGGCAAGATAACTGACAATTGATAAACCGAGAAGTGGAAAAGGATTAGAAATTAAACAACAATGAATGTGTGTGAACTTTGTCCTTTACAAGATGTCTGGGAAAGATGAGAAGCAAAAGAGATTCCAGTCATGGAATCTAGGAAAAATAGAATAATTATGGTGAATCAAAGAACTATAATGAAAACAGGGCTTACTGATCAGCTGCAAAGAGCATTGCTTAACTAAGTGCCCAGGACTGAGAAATAAAGTCCAATGAATCTGGAAAGTAGACTTCTATGTAAAAAATTAAAAAACTTTCCTCTATAACTGCATTGTATATATCATTTTGATGTTTTATCTGTACCCTCGCCCAAGTCAGTTGACCACTCAGGATCTCATCACCATATGCAAAAGGAGCAGGTTGAACTTAATGAACTTTAATAGCTCTTCAGCCTATAAGTTTATGGTCTTCCACATTAAATTAAAGTAATTTTTTTAAAATTTTTCTTTATATAGTGATTAGTGGTTAGTGAAGCTTTTGAAAGTTTGTGATAATGGTCCAAGGGGTCCATGCTAAGAAAAAAAAAATCAATGACACTTTAAGTTGCAAATAATAGCCCAATTACATTATGAATATATTTCCCTTTATGATAATATATGATCATATAAAGAATTTTAAGTATTTTTTCCTCTACAATCCAAAACCTTTATATTCATGAACATAATTTGGTGTTTGCACAACCATTACATCAAATTCTAATCCTTTCTGATTAATTGCCATGTGCATTTGTTCTTCCTCAATTTGTTTTCAAATTGTTTCCAAACCACCACTGGGGTTCACAATTTAGTTATAAATTCATTCCAATAGATAGTCAGACATATATGAATACCTTCATTTGGGTTCAGTACTCTGTGCCAGAGCATTTTTGTTATTTCCCTCTGTTAACCCTGCAATTATAATCTCATCATCTATGTAATCATATGCACATTTGCATTCTTGCAGCACAAACATCAGGCTGTTGAAAAATCATGATGATCAGATATATACATTATAAGCTATCTTGAAATCATTACAAATGTTGTGCAGAAGCAAACTTTGCATTACTTTTCACTGCAATATTCCGGCTTCCTTCCAATTATCATTTTGTTAGTATCCTCCATGAGTTTGGACAAATTACTTAATTGCTGTCCACCTCAATTTCTTCAACTGTGAAATGTGGAAAAAAACAACACCTTATCCTTAGGCTGTATGAAGATCAAGTGAGAAACTATTTGTAAAGCACTTAACATAGGACTTGAACATAGTAGATATTTAGTAAATACTTGTTTCTTTTTTCTCTTTATTTTTTTCTTCTTTTCTTTATTTTCTTTTCCTTTGCTTCCTTTATTTCTTCCCTTCCTTCTTTTGCTTTTTTCTCCCTCCTTCCTTTCTATTCATTTGTCTGGCTCATTTACAAATGAACTTATTGGCAGCTCAGGTCAGTTTTTTAATAGAGTACACCATTGCAAAAAGACAAGAAAGTTATAATTGAATTTTTTTCCTTATAAAAGTTAATTTATATATGTATATATTTACATATATATAATGATTAAAGAACCAATACATTTTAAATGTAAGCATATTTATCACTTAATAGAGCATTCATCATAGGCTAATAGAAAAGTAAATATTTTATATCATAAGTAGCTATTCATTTTGTCAATTGTTTAAAGGGCCAATTTAAAAAATGAATTTCTATTTATTAGCAAGAAATCTTACAAAGTTTCCCGACCATTTTTCACCACGTATTTGTGTGGGCAAACACCTTCACATTATTCTTGTTTACATTAAAATACAGAAATAAACTTTCCATTGTTGAGCCAAATATTACAAACATTTATTCAAATGAAAATAATCTAATATTGAAATTATTTATATATATTATTTTGTAAAACATTTTCCAAGTTGCAACTTATTTCATTAAGATGTTATTCATATTCAACAATTTGTGAAATAAAAAAAAATTATATGAAATCTTATAGATAATATTCAGCATATGAAATCCTGCTAGGTCTTCATTTACTTTGTTCTTCTTTTAATTCTTACAGAACCACATAAATATTTGTAATTGTTTTATAATTACTTTTTTAATCTTATAGTTTTCATAATTATAAATAACAATGTTTAAAAATTCATAATTATAACTACATCATGTAAATTTTAATGTGGAACTTTTTGGCAAAAGTTAGTGTTATTATATCACTTAAATAAATCTAAAATATTATTATGAGTAAGATATTAAATTACCCTGCAGTTCACAACAATACATTTTCATTTTTATTTAAAGAGATTCACAGAACATAAAAAAAGTCGGGAACCACTATTTTGGGACAAGCTTCCTGAGTGTCAAGAGATTTGTATTATCCACTGTCAGTGAGATGAAATGTTCAGAGCTGAGAAGAAAAGGTTGATATTAATAGCCTAAGGCCATCATCATCTAGAGATGGTTGCATTTTTTGTACCTGTATCTATAGCACATAGTGTAGCTGTGAGACATAATAGATGTTTAATAAATGTTTGTTGCTTGACTGATCAATCTAAGAAGTGTGCCCCTTCCTATCCCCTTTTCTTTAAAATGGCAACAGCAATCCAGACTTTAGAATGAAGGTTTTCTGTTTACCGGCCCCCCTGGTGTTTTTGCATAAGATCTAAAAAACTATCACTACATTGAAAACCAAATAATCAATCTGTTAGTTTGCGAAGAATATGAAAAATTATTCCCAGTGAGCTCCACAATGATATATCAGACATGAGTAAGCTAAATGATTTTAGTGGGGTACAATGCGGAGGTATTAGATCACTAAGTCATGATGTGTGATGATCCGGGGTTCCACTGGGGAGAGACAAATAGTTGGTGGTTGTGGATATAGGATATAGTACTCTGGAACTTCAGAGCATCTCTACCTCAGTCCTAAATTACACTATTTTGTATCTATTTACATGGATAATTTTTGTCTATTAGAACACAAACTTCTTAAATAAGAGTCCATCTCATTTTTGTTGTATTTCTGGCACATATTAATTGTGTGACCCTGGAGAAGTCATTTAACCTCTCAGTACCAGACAGCAAATTAAGACTTTAAGTTTCAGAGAACATGCTGACCAGTATTCTGCAGTTTTTCCACCTAGCTATTCTTTTTTTTTTTTATATATATATATATATTTTATAATATTATCCCTTGTATTCATTTTTTCCAAATTACCCCCCCTCCCTCTATTCCCTCCCCCCGACGACAGGCAATACCATACATTTTACATGTGTTACAATATAATCTAGGTACAATACATGTGTGTGAATATCATTTTCTTGTTGCGCAATAAACATTAGAATCCGAAGGTACATGCAACCTGGGCAGACAGATATTAGTGCTAACAATTTTCATTCCCCTCCCAGTGTTTCTTCTCTGGGTGTAGCTACCTCTGTCCATCATTGATCAACTGGAAGTGAGTTGGATCTTCTTTATGTTGAAGATTTCCACTTCCATCAGAATACTGCGCAACAAGAAAATGATATTCACACACATTCCTCATACAGTATTGTTGTTGAAGTGTACAGTGATCTTCTGGTTCTGCTCATTTCACTCAGCATCAGTTGATTTAAGTCTCTCCAGGCCTCTCTATATTCCTCCTGCTGGTCATTTCTTACCGAGCAATAATATTCCATAACCTTCATATACCACAATTTACCCAACCATTCTCCAACTGATGGACATCCATTCATCTTCCAGTTTCTAGCTACAACAAAAAGAGCTGCCACAAACATTTTGGCACATATATGTCTCTTTCCACTCTTTAGTATTTCTTTGGGATATAATCCCAGTAGTAGCGCTGCTGGGTCAAAGGGTATGCACAGTTTGATAACTTTTTGGGCATAATTCCAAATTGCTCTGCAGAATGGCTGGATTCTTTCACAACTCCACCAGCAATGTATTAGTGTCCCAATTTCCCCACATCCCCTCCAACATTTGTCATTATTTGTTCCTGTCATCTTAGCCAATCTGACAGGTGTGTAGTGGTATCTCAGAGTGGTCTTAATTTGCATTTCTCTGATCAGTAGTGATTTGGAACACTCTTTCATGTGAGTGGATATAGTTTCAATTTCTTCCTCTGAGAATTGTCTGTTCATATCCTTTGACTATTTATCAATAGGAGAATGGTTCGGTTTCTTATAAATTATGGTCAGTTCTCTATATATTTTGGAAATGAGACCTTTGTCAGAACCTTTGTTTTTAAAAATATTTTCCCAATTTGTTATTTCCCTTCTAATCTTGTTTGCATTAGTATTATTTGTACAGAAACTTTTTAGTTTGATGTAATCAAAATCTTCTATTTTGTGATCAATAATGATCTCTAGTTCTCCTCTGGTCATAAATTCCTTCCTCCTCCACAAGTCTGAGAGGTAGATTATCCTCTGTTCCTCTAATCTATTTATTATCTCCCTCTTTATGCCTAAATCATGGACCCATTTTGATCTTATCTTGGTATATGGTGTTAAGTGTGGATCCATATCTAATTTCTGCCATACTAATTTCCAGTTTTCCCAACAGTTTTTTCCGAATAATGAATTTTTATCCCTAATGTTGGAATCTTTGGGTTTGTCAAAGATTAGATTGCTATAGATGTACCCTTTTTTGTCCTTTGTATCTAATCTGTTCCACTGATCTACCGGTCTATTTCGTAGCCAATACCAAATGGTTTTGGTGACTGCTGCTATATAATATAGCTTTAGATCAGGTACACTTAGACCACCTTCCTCTGAGTTTTTTTTCATTAGTTCCCTTGCAATTCTTGACCTTTTATTCTTCCATATGAATTTTGTTGTTATTTTTTCTAGGTCATTAAAATAGTTTCTTGGGAGTCTGATTGGTATAGCACTAAATAAATAGATTAGTTTGGGGAGTATTGTCATCTTTATTATATTCGCTCGGCCTATCCAAGAGCACTGAATGTCTTTCCAATTATTTAAATCTGATTTTATTTTTATGGCAAGTGTTTTGTAATTTTTCTCATATAATTCCTGACTTTTCTTTGGTAGATGGATTCCCAAATATTTTATACTCTCAACATTTGTTTGGAATGGAATTTCTCTTTGTATCTCTTGCTGTTGCATTTTGTTAGTGATATATAAAAATGCCGAGGATTTATGTGGATTTATTTTGTATCCTGCCACTTTGCTGAAATTTTGAATTATTTCTAGTAGCTTTTTAGCAGAGTCTTTGGGGTTCTCTAAGTATACCATCATGTCATCTGCAAAAAGTGATAGTTTTATTTCCTCATTTCCTACTCTAATTCCTTGAATCTCTTTCTCGGCTCTTATTGCCGAGGCTAGCGTTTCTAGTACTATATTGAATAGTAATCCACCTAGCTATTCTTTATACAAAGGCAATAATGTGCCTTTTGTCTGACATATGGTGATAAATGCTTGATGATTTATTAATTGATATTGATAGATTTGTTTCCTAGTTCTGTTCAGATACCTCATCACACATAGCTCACACTGGCTATTTCCCTCCCCTGATCATCTAAAAGTTTCAGGGAAATGAAGAATAATATTTCTCCTTATCCCTCCAAAAAAGTTGGAAGTCTGACTTATTTCAGGATCAAGAAATACAAATATGAAGGTAGAAAGGCAGAGCCATAACTCAAAATCCTCACACTAGGGGCACAGAGTGTAGGTGATTTCTGGGTAATGGTGACAAAAAGATAAAATGGAGATTGAACTGCATTAGGGCAGCTAGGTGGCACAGTAGATAGAACATCAGCCCTGAAGTCAGGATGACCTGAGTTCAAATCTGCACTCAGACACTTAACTGGGCAAGTCACTTAACCCCAATTGCTTCAGGAAAAAAAAGGATATTGCAGTACAAAGGATAAAGCATTCCAACTTTTCCCCTTGATCCTTTGTGTTAGAATGGAAATAAATATCAGCCAGCTCCGAAGAAGGTATCAGGAGAAGGTGATGCCTTAAACCTTCAGGAGAAGGCTAGAGAAACAGAACGTGAAAGGAGGTTACCTAAAATCAAGGAGAGTGTGTAAAGAAAGGAAGAAAGGCTCCAGAGGATGCAAGAAAGACAAATGAAAATAAGCACTGCCGAAGCCTAGGTAATTTGGTGGGGGGAGGGGGAAGTACAACAGAGGCCATCAGTACTGGTTCTGGGAATCCTGATGGTGTAGGTCCCCATACCAGACAAAATAACAAAGTTGTCATCTTGGCCAGGAAAAAGATAAGATGGATGATAGTTACTCTTGTTTGTGGCAGCCCTTGGAATGATGCAACAACCACATCTGAGGAAGTATGATTCTTCCCCCAAAACGTCAGCACCTTGGACAGAGGTCCAACCTCTCCAATATTCTTCCAGTGTCTGCACACTGCCCAGTTTTAAAAATTGGAAGCTTTATTGGGAGTGGGAAATTCTAGGAAAAGACTAATGGAATGGTATAGGGCTGAGTGTGAGATGCTAGAAGCAGTCTTCAAGGAAAAGTAGTTTATCACCACTATCTTCAAGAGTACTGAAGAACGTCACACTATAGAGCTTTCCCTCTGCCTCATTATGGTGATACACTGTTGAAAAGCTTTGAAAGCTATAGTTGAGATGTTTTCCCCTAAGATAGAAGCAGATAGATTCAATGGAACTAGGTTCAAATTTCAACTTTGATACTTATTCAAATTTATTTTGTCCACATGCTACAGAAATGTTTTCTATCCAACTCTGTATTTGGTAGAGGACTGAGCAAAGAGGCATTTTGCCTGTGTCAGTTAGGATTTAGATCAGCTTGCATGGTGCAGTAGTATCAAATTAAAATAGAAAGTTACTAAGCAATACATAAAAATGACTGCAGGCCACATGTTAACTTAGAAAACCATTTAGTAACACTATCTTTTCATGTATTTCTACTTATTTTGTTAAATATTTCACAATTTTATTTCAATCTGATTGGATCCCTGTAAGGATGTGGTTCCCGCAAAACAAGAGAAGGGAATTGTAAGGGCCCTTTAAATGGGCAGACACAGTGCAACCTGAGGAGATTGAGGCCCGGAAGTTTTCTCTGTGGATATAGGACTGCCCTGTGGGTGGGATCCTGCCCATATTGAGATAGCTTCATAATGGGTGACAGCTCTCTCGATGATTGGCTGTGTGTGTGACCTCACAGACCCTTTATAAGCCCATGGCAGACAGCAGTCACTCTCTTTAACCTGGCCCTCTTTAACCTGGCTCCCTAATGTGGGGTAGCCAAGCCAAGCTAAGCTGATGGATAGCCTAGAGGTAAGGAGTTTGGTAGTGAACATGTGGGTCTTCAGACCAGGTGTTCACTAGGGAGCTGACAAGTCAGGGCATTATGTGAGTAGGTATAATAAAGGCTTTTAAGATTACACATGGCTGTTCTTGCGCATGCTACTGGTTATTAAACTATAGATTCAAGGAATCGTGAACAGAGACCTTTGAAGGCCTCAGAAGAGGTGAGCCAGGTAGAGTTGACTGCAAAGGTCAGTGGTCAAAAGTACTCTGTTGGGCATAGGGCAGACTAGTAATTGTAACTGTCAGGTGGCCATGTTACAGATCCCAAGAATGATATAAGTTCCATGTCTCTAAACTAGTGAACACCATCAGTACATGATCCACACAGCATGCTCATTGTGCTGTTTTCACAATATTGGGTAAGGATATTAACTAGCCAATTTCCCTTGGAGGTCAATGGCAGAGAGGTTAGTGACAGCCATGCAATGACCAGGGATTAATACTATGACCATAGCATAGAATGAAATTTTGTTTGTTTTCTCCTCTATGCAAAGCTGTACAATAATAGAACAGAATGGCTTTATTGATTATAAGGCTTATTCTAAACAACCCAACTAGCAAGTCCTAGAGACAAAGAGATCAATGTTAAACCTCTGAACCCTAGGGTTGGGATTTGAGGGGGAATAAACATCAAGGAGAAGTTGTGAAGGTGAGAGTTATAAAGAGAAGAAACAGATGGTGGTGGAGAGACAAAAAGGGGAAAATATAAAGAAGTTGTGGAGTTTAAAATAGAATACATCTGACTATCAGAGAGTTGTGGTGGTAGTGTCATATGGTCAGTGTTTTAAAATAAACATTTTAACATTTAATAATATTTTATCATTTAAGATCATGAAGTGATATTACTTCAAAAGAATCAAACTTGCAGGTGAGCCAAAAAGGAATAGAAAGACAGATGGTGGGTGGGGGTAAAGTGCAGCATATCACCAAGGAAGGCTGAAAAGGCCAGACTTGGAATCAGGGAAGCTGAGTTCAACACTGCATGAAACATGCAATAGAAGCATAGCATCATGGGTTTGGAGTTGAAAAGGATAAGAAATTTGCTAGTGAAATCCTTGCTCTAAATATGAGGAAACAGAGGATCAGAGAATTCAAATAGTTTCCCCAAGGTTGTATTAAGTGCTAAGTTGGAGGGTCAGGATTCAAATTCAGGATTTGTGACTACAAGAACCCAGGACTCTTTAAACTCTACCATGATGCCATCTCTCTTTTAACCATGTGATTATGGGGAAGTCACTTTTCTTTTCTAATCCAAAGGTGACAAACTCACAGCCTGTAGGTCCCAAGCAGGCACCAGAGTTCTGTCAGATCCAAGTAAATATAATTGGGAAATAATGAAATAAATAAAAATATAGTAAAATATAGATAATGCTAGTCTATTGCATTCTAAGTCAATATGGGGCTATGGAGATCCTGTTTCTGTTTGTGCTTGAGAGTAAGTTATAGCTTCCTCAAATGGATATAACGTTCAGATTCTTATTTTACAGTAGCATAAGTAAGTGACAAAAACCAGTTATCATTTCAAGATTGGTGACAAATATATATAAAATTATAAAAGTCAACAAGAGGAAGATATTCAATGCTAGATTTATTTAAGGCTATAGATAAGAATCCCAATTGATAAAAATGCATGGATCGATTGATTGTGTTCACTATCCAGGGAAAAACTTCTACATTAATGAAGTAAGTATGATTTCCATTTGTATATAATGTTTTGACATCATTATCTCATTTGAGATGCATACTATCCTGTGAGACAGATGTCACCTACATATGAGGAAACTGAGACTTATAGATATCAAAGGACTTATCAAGAATCACTTATCAAACAGGTGAGATTAGAATTCAGATCTCCTTGATTCCTTGAATGTTATTATTAATTGACTCATGTTCAACACTCTACGCCCAAAACTATTGGAGCTACAGTCAAATTTAAGCTTCAAAATAACCCCTAGTATGGTGTCCAGTCCCTAATCACAACTTAATAGTTATAGTCATAACTTAACAAATGCTTATTGTACTATAGCTGCCTCTCAGTCATCAAAACATTTCAAGTAATTGTAGATGAAGAGCAACAGAGTGGAGAAGAACATAATAGGCAAGAAAGAGAAAATCCAAGAATTAGAATCCCTTTTCCCCCTAAAATTATTTTTTAAAGCACAGCACTGCATGTTTTTGGTTTCCAACATTTAGAATTAATGACAGAAAGCAAAACTTCTGATGTTACAATTTAGAAAAAGCTGTTATTGAGGACTAAGTGTCCCTCAAGTAAAATTATGGAAGATTGGAGTTGAAATCCAATAAATTGCACGGGTAGGAAATTATGAGAGACATAAAAGAAACATGCTGGAATCTACCTAAACTCCAAAAATTAGGATTAGCCAACCAAAGAATATTTCTTTACAACTTACTGGAGACCACTTAAAGTGATTAAAATTGAGACTACACATAGGAACTCTGCTGTCATTAATACCATCCAATAACAATAGGAATTTCTGAAGATACGGGGACTAGAAATCAATGATAACTACAGCACAAGGGAGGAAAAATGGCCAAATTGTTCATCTCCTTCCAATTTTGAAGGGGCATCTCCAAACCCATCTTTTTGAAAGGAATTATTTCTTATGTGGGCAGACAATTTAAAAATAGTTCAAAGTACACTAGTTTTCCCTCATAGAGAGAAGAAAGATTCAGCCAATCAACAATCATTATTAAGCACTTGCTCTATGGCAGACACTGTGCTAGGCTCTGGAGAAGCAAAGAATAAAATGAAACATTCTTTGACATCAAGGGATGTATTAATGTCTATAGGAGAAAAACAATGCATTCAAGTAAATTAAATTTTCTACCCAACTTTTCTAGTAATTGCCAAGAGCAACTGAGGGATTCATGAAAAGCCCATATACAACTTGCACAAGCTAAATTTTAAAGGGAACAAGGGATTCTAAAGAGTGAAAGTGAGGAGGGACAGAATTTCAGGCATGGGAGATAATTTGGGCAAAGGCATGGGGACAGAAGATTGAATATCATTTAAATGAATCAGCAGGTAAGTCATTTTGGCTACAGCATGGAGTGTGTATGGGGAGTGCCCTATAATGAGCCAAACAGGTAGGCTCTGGGAAAAGTGTGAAGAGGCATCTGGATTTGATCCTAGAGTCAGGAGGGAAGAGATGGAGCTTTTGAGCGGCGGGGAAGTAACAGTCAGATCTTGGCTTTACTAATACTTATCTTGGCAGGTTTATGCAGCATCAGTTGTAAAGGTGAGAGATTTGAGGTAGGGAATCCAAATATGTATCTGTTACAATTGCCCTGGCAAGAGGCAGGAGAGCCTGAACAAGGGTGATGGCAAATGCATGGAGAGAAGGAGATAGATTCATGGATGTTATGGAGGTAGAACTGGCAAATCCGGAAACTGATTGGGTAGAGGAGGTGAGGGAGTGAAAAAAGAATCATGTGTGAGGCTGAAGTTAAAACTGAATAAGTGGGGTCAGCTAGGTGGCACAGTGGGTAGAACACTGACCCTACACTGACCCTACAATCCAGATGAATTGAGTTAAAATCCAGCCTCAGACACTTACTAGTTGTGTGGCCCTGAGAAAACTTAACCCCAATTACCTTCCCCCAAAAAACTGAATAATTGGTAAGAGGTAGTAATCTAAACCACAGGAAGGAAGTTAAGCAAGTTTGGAAGGGAAAAATAATGGATTTTTTTTGAGCTATGTTGAGTCAGAGACATATAATCAAAGATACAGAGATGGAAGAGACTTTAGATGTTGTCCAAACTTCCTGTGTCCATATCGTTTTCATATCAATCATGAAAATGCAATTTTCCATTTGAATATAAATCATGAGGAATCTCATAAATGCTAATTCAACATTTAAGAAACAAGTTTTTGCATGTTTTTTTCTTTAATCTGATAAACAAACAAGCAAGCAAACAAACAATAAATCCCATGGTAAAAATATTATCAACTCAGAAAACCAAAAACTTGGTTTCATCTAGTTTTGACTTGACTGGGAATTACTGGGTCACTGTGGTTAAGTCACACAATACAATGCAATGAAATCAGTATCTATTAATTAAGTTCCATTTAAAAGATAAATATTTAGGGCTTGCTATGGGTAAAGAAATCTTAATTGTGTCCAGATTATCACTTTAAGTGGAGGGAGAATAACAGGGTTTATAATCCAAATAAGTCACTATTTCTGCCCACAAAAAGTTTATAGTCTAGTAAAAGGCAAGACAACTTCTCTAAACCTTAAGTTCCTCATTTGTCAGATGGCAGTGTGAAATTAGATTATCTCAAAATTTCTTTCAAAGTCAAAAAGTAATATAAATTGAGAGCATATTACCTTGACATGAAGAACAATATGCACATTTCCTCTATGCCTACCATGCCTTCCCACCCCATCTGCCTGTTTAAATTCCTCCCTCCTTTCAAGACTCAGCTTGTGTCAGCTCCTACAGGATAAAAGGCCTTCTTTCTCTCCTTTTTAGTCCATTCCATTTTAGTCCACTATAGATATTTACTTTATTTTGTTTGTTTGTTGTCTTATTCCCTTATTCTTATTCCTTGAGGGCTGGGATTATGAGCTATAGGATTTTGTCTCTATGTCCCTAGCTTCTAGAACAACTCTTGATACCCAGTAAGTCTGTGAGAAGTATTTTTCTTGAATTGAATGCCATTTCTGCACCACCTATTCCCTAGGTACTCAGAGGGCTTCCCTAGCACTGTCAGGGTCTGTGCCCCTCCAGTCTGGCCTTTGACTTTGCAGATTGCTGCCTCCTTTCCATTCAGCGACTCTCTATAACTCAGCCTGCTGCTTTCCCTCACATTTATGGAACTTTAGCAATGTGTTATTAAACTTGGTTGTTTAGTCCCTTGAGATGCATGGATTAAAATGGCTATTAGAAGAACTTTCATTTCTATTTAATTGAAAGTTACTGTTCAGACAAGGGCTCCAGTAATTGTCCACATGGGATATTTTAAAAGGGGGAGGAAAGGAGGAGGATGGGGAAAGGAGGAGGAGGAGCAGGAGAGAGAGGAGAAGGAAAAAATGAGGAGATGGAAAGGAGGGAGAGGAAGAAAAGAAAAGAAGACAAGGAAGAAAAGAGGAGAGGGAAAGGAAAAAGGAAGAGGAGGAAAAGGAGTGAGAAGAAGAGGAGGAAGAGAAGACAAAAGCAGAAGAGGAAAAGGAGAAAAGAAAAAAAATCCATACTGCATTTTCTGAGAGCTAGGCAGTTTGGTATAATTTTTTGAAACTTTAATATGCATTTATTTTCAAAATGAAGCCTGCACTTAATGACCTTCGCAGTCTTGTTGAAAACACTGCCCAGGAAAGCTTGGCTCCCGAGACTCTCCTATGACACAGGGTTGATTGATCAGTGATTTCGAATTTTGAACAAGCATTTAGAGATGCTGTAAGGGATGATTTTTAAAAATCAAATAATTCTAATTTCATACAATTCTCTTAATGACTTTCTCATAATGACACCTATTTTCCCCATTGTTCCTATTTGTCCCCCACTTTAAGGAGCTGTACCCAATGAACAATTACACTTAATGTCTATTTTCTCTTTTTCTGTCTCGCACGGTATTGAAGTTATAGATTCAGACAGAATCACTTTGCAAATGTGGACAGCGGACTGCACTCTGTCTTTTCACGCTGTCATATTCCTTTGTTGATATCTCTGTTTTAAGATCAGTTTGCTCCATGCATCAAAAATTGTCTTTTGTTTTTACGCTGCAGGGAAGACTGGGCTAATCCATATGTCACTATGAAACTTCAGGCCTCTCTGTTTGACAGGTACCAAGCCTGACAGCAATCTATTGAAAATGCATTTTAGACAGCAATCTATTGAAAATGCATTTCAGACCATCATTTTTTTCCTCAGCCTAATTTACTCTTAATAAAATGGCTTTGAAGACATGGGGTCTTTTCTGTGTTGGTTTGCTTCTTTCAGATAATTGTATCTTGAGAAAGATGCTCTGACAGCTTCCATACACACACAAAGATGAAATTCCCCCGGGTCTAAAAGGAGATGACTTCACAATAAATAGCATCTTTTACCCTAACAGATCCCAAAGCATTCTGAAAGCTTTGAACATCCAAACGCATCCCCCATGAGTAAGGAAAACAGTCAGTTAGCTCCAAAGATTTATATTTCAGTAAATTTTGGCCAAATTATTGGGGAACCCTGATCTATTTGAAACCTAAGAAGAATCCTGAACAAGAAACATATGGGCTTGATTTCCTTGTCAAAGAAATAAGCACAAAGGGCATAGACAGAATATATATTCATTTATTTCTTTTAGCTCAAATAACACCATATGTACTAGCCACAAAGCATTGTCCAACCCCATTGCACTCCTTCCCTGAGAAAAGAATGAATAATGTCTGTTTCTCCACTGATTTGGGGAAAATCACAAATCACACAGTATTCCAGTTTCCTCATCAGTAAGGTCAGATCTTGGTAAACTTTCTTCATGTAAAACTTGAGTCAGGAGCCTAGATCTGTTCCCCAATGGAATTCTGAATCTACAAAAGGAAGAGTTGTTTTTTAGTTTTGTTTTTTTTTTCAATTAACTGGGATCAATATATTGAGATTCTATTTCTTTTGTATGACTAGTTTGTTTCATGAATGTCATAACCATTAATTAAGTTATAGACTTAAAGAATAAATATTTGAGGCAAAAGGAATCGAAGTACCTGGGTTCGAATCTTTTTTCTCACATTACTACCAATGGGACCCTTGGCCAAATTAGTCACTAGAAATCTCAGGTTCCTCATCTGTAATATGAGAGAATCATTTAGACAGCTTACAAAGCCACTCCCAGCTCTAGATCTCTGATGTCATGAATTACAAAGGTTCAGATAAGTTTAGTGAGGTACCTATGGTAACATAGCTCATAAGAGTAGAAAATAGAATTTGAACTTGTCTTCCTCACACCCGATGCAACACTGAAGTCACTATGTGATGCTGCTTCTAATTTAAAAAAAAATGTATTAACAAAAGATATTTTCATTCTCATCTCTAAGAACTAAAATATATGATTACATGGTGGAAAGAATTCCTGTCTTAGAGACCTTAAAACCTAGGTTCAAATCCTAACTGACATCTGCTAACTTCATTATGTGTAATCTCACCATGACTCAGTTTCTTCATTTGAAAATGGAAATGCTATCCTGGTATTTCCTCCCAAGATTATTGAGAAGTTCAAATGAGAGCAATTCTCTTAATAAAGTGTTTTGGAAATTTCAAAACACAATGTAAATGTTGGGTATTATTAGCTAAACATATAAATAAATAGTATTAGCTAAATATATAAAGAAATATGTAAATCTATTGCTCCTATAAAACTTATTTTGCAGCGAGAGCTAACTGGAATAGACCAGTGTGGTAGAAAAGCCAGATGGACATGGCCTTCAGAACTTAGAGCTGGAAGACTTAGATTCTTATACTTTCTTACTTTAAGATGATATAGAAGTCATTCCTTCATGGTGCTTATTTTTCAACTCAATAAAATGAGGATAATACTAATACTTGCACTAATTAAATCACAAAGTTATCCTGAGGAAAAGGCTTTGTTTACCTTAAAGTGTTGAAGAACAATAAAATCATATCATATTAGTTATTTTTGATAAATTCAAAAATTCATGGAACTCGAGCTAGAAAAGGAAGTTATTTTTAAAGACAATAGCTATTAATTTTTAAATTTTAGCATTGTTTTTTATTTGTACACAATAGTCATTTCCCCTTACAGGACTGCCTTACTTTTAAGTCGCTTCACCTTTCTGTGCCTCAGTTTTTCTCATCCGCCAAATGAGGGGGTTAGACTCAGTCATCTCCTTCTAGGTCCAAATCAATGCACATCATGAGCCCATAACTAGTAATAGAAAATAAAAGTATCTAATAATAGTAATTATAATAACAGCCAACATTTATAGAGCACTTTAAATGTTATCTTATTTTATTCTGACAAAAAGCTCATGAGATAGGTCTTGTTACAGCCATTTCACAGATGAGACTGAGAGAGATTTAATAAATTATCCAGCACAATATAGCTAAGTGTCTGAGTCAAGATTTAATTTCTGGTCTTCCTGACATCTAATGGAGTACACTATCCACTATGTCTCCAAGCTGCCATAAACATAAATGCATACATATAGTGCTTTAAAATTTGAAAACACCTTACATACTTGGTCTAATTTGATCAATAGATATGGCCAATATGTTTGACAATGCATAGCGATTCCACATTGATACCCCCTCTTCTCTACTGAAGGTAAAGTTTGCTCCCTGATAATCTACATTAATCTCACTGTCCAAATAATATATGTAGAGGATGGACTGATCTTTTAAAATTATTTTAGGATAATGTATTATGTGAGATGGCAGTTTTATTTTTTATCTTTCATGAAAAGCAGCTTTGTGAATCAATCAATGGGCAAGCAGACATAGATAAGCACCCACAATATGCTAAGTTCTATACTAGGCAATATAAAGATGAGGAAAGTATATAGTCCCTGTTTGCAAGGGACTCACAGTCTATAAAGAGAGACATGTAGAAGTAAAGTTTAAATATAAGAAATGTCTGAAGAAATAATGGAATTTAGTGAAGTCTTTTTTAAATGAGAGCAAGTTCATAAAAACTGAATTCTCATTGACTTGTCCCCCATTACATTAAGAATGAGGGAGACTTAGATTGGTTTAAAGGCAATGAAGAAAGAACCAGTAGGTGGGGAGAAATTGAAAATGGTAGAGATTCTTAGGGAAAACCTGTTAAGAAAGTGGGATTAGATAGGGTCAAGGGCATGTAGAGATGAATTGACCTTGGTTGAGTATTGGGACTACCATATTATCAGAGACTTGGAAAATAAGAGAAAGAGTAGGGGATTAGTCAAGAAAATTCGGAGATGACAATAAGGGAGAGGGGGAAATAAGCTTATGGTAAATGGCCTTAATGTACTCAGGAAAGTAAGAAATGCAGTTCTCAGTTGAGGTAGAGAGAAGGAAAACTGGGGCAGGCTTAAAAAGTGAATGTTTGGAATACCTTCTCCAGTGAGACTGGACCAATTAGAAATGAGTAAAAGGATTGCCTTCCTGCAGTGAGAGGCAATTGAGGTTATAACATAAATCTATAATAAACCCAGTCAGCATGGTTATGTGATTTTCTCTAGCTTCATCCAACAGCATGTGAGCAAAGTGGAGGAGACAGATGAAGGGAGTAATATAGAGTTGATAATTAGCAAGAGATAAAAAAGCAATGTTAATAAGTATTATCAAGTGTTCACTATGTGCCATAAATTGTGCTAAGCACTGGGACTACAAAAACAGACATAAGATAGTCCCTGTCTTCACGGAGCTTACAATCTAATGGGGGAGACAACATACAAATATATATGAAGTGATATATAAAATAAATAGGAAATAATTTTAAAAGGGAAAGCTAGAATAAAAGAGGTTTTCATATATATATATATATATTTTTTTTTTTCTGTAGAAGGCAGAATTGTAGGTGGGCCTTAAAGGGAGTCAGAAAGATTAGTAGACAGAGTTGGAGAAGAAAAGGATTCCAGGCATAGGAGAAAATGGCTAAATCCAAAAGAGTCAATGGATTGGAGAGTAGGACATCGTATAAAGCTGAACTGGGTAAATCTAGGGTCTAAAATGGGAAGGAAAGAAAATACATAGGCAAAAATTTCAGAAAGCATTAAGGAAGGAAGGGATTTGAAATCTGGATAACACTGAAAAATAGGCTTAAACATAGGGAGAGATAAAATAAGAGGTATCAGGAACTTCCAGAAATTGGAATGTTTTTGAGATCTAGGATCTGATCATCCCTGAGCATGATGCAAATGGAGTTGAGGAAATCCCCTACTCTCTCTTTTATTTTCCAAGTCTCTGATAATGTGGTAGTCCCAAATGGAGTTTGAGTCCACTGAAGAACTGGGATATTAAGATATTTCAATGCACATGGACAAGAAATGAATTGTAAAGCTACCAAACTGATCTACATTGATGATAAAAGTGGCAGGTTCAATGGTGATGTTGGTATTGGCCTTGTTAGCGTATCTTAACTCTCCACCAGAAAGAATGGCCCCTTTTCATTCATAATCTGAAGGAAGCTTACATTCCAGGTTTGCTCATCATAAACACTAATCTTCAAATTTAAACTAAAATATGAAGACAATGTTTTGTTTTATTTTTCCTTTTAAAGTACAGTTAAACACTAAGGTTATATAGTGGGGAGAGGGGGTGGGGCAGATCATCTGAGCTCAAAATTTTAATGTTTTGGCTCCACCTGGTGGAAATTTTGTAAGCTTTCAATTTCACCTAAAAACCAAGTTTTTAAATGAATTGATTATTGTGTATAAACACAAAAGAAAGAAATAATAAATCTATCCATGAAAACGAAAGTAATTGCCACAAAAAATTTTCCAGCTTTCTGATAGTTTACAATTTTAAGTACCCCAATTTTAAGAAATTATTTTAGGGAGTAGCTAGATGACACAATGGATAAAAAGCACCTACCTGAAAGACCTGCTTGGTTGTTTTAGTTATGTCTGACTCTATGACTACATTTGGGATTTCTTGGCAAACATACTAAAATACTTTGCCATTTCCATCTCCATCTCATTTTACAGATTGAGGCAATTAGGTTGAATTACTACTAAGTGCCTGAAGCCAAATTTGAACTCATGTAGATGAGTCTTCCTGATTCCAAGACCAGTGTTCTATCCACTGCCCATTAATTGTATATTTTGATTTATATGTGCCAATGATTCAATAAGCATTTATTAAGAACCTATTGAGTCCCAGGCAATTGGCTAGGTGCTAGACATACAAAGAAAGGCAAAGAATACAGTCTGCAAGTTGAAATTAGTCTAATGGGGAAACAATTTTATCGATAAAATATGCTCCCCTATAGGGGAGAAATCATTTTTTTTCTTTCTATTTATTTTTGGTAAGGCAATTGGGGCTAATTTCCCAAGATCAAATAGCTAGTAAGTGTTAAGTCTGTATTTGAACTCAGATCCTCCCAATTTAAGGGCTGGTGTTCTATCCACTGTGCCATCTAGCTATTATTCCCTTTTCTTTTTCATTATTGTCACAACTGGCATACCTATTCAGTGCTAAGAAAATATTTGGTAATTGATGAGTGATGTTTTCTGAGGCTAAGAAAGTAGATAGGACTATTTTCCTTCTACTCTGGGTCCTCACATCTCTGACTGCCAGGATTACAGACACATGGAAATGCAGAATGTCTCAGAAAGGAGTATAAAAGATGCAACCTCTGATAACTTTGGAAAATAGTTGGTATTTCCCAAAGGTGTTGATATTTTTTAGTGACTGCAGACAGCTTGCAACATGAGCAAAGCATGCAATTTTAGGCATACATGTGTGTACACACACACATACACAAACACATACATTCAGAGGAACCCAGACATGTAGGGCAAAGAAAGAAAAAAAAATCCCATCAAGTCACATTGCTATAATTTTATATCACATAGATCTCATCTTTTCTCCCTCCCTCCCTCTTTCCTTCCTTCCCTTTGTCTTTCTTCTGACACACTTTTACTCATATATTCTCTCTCTCTCTCTCTCTCTCTCTCTCTCTCTCTCTCTCTCTCTCTCTCTCTCTCTCTCTCTCTGTATGTATATATATATATATATATATATATATATATATATATATATATATATATATATATATATATCTTTGTCTCTCTCCCTTTCTTCTTCTTCTTTCTCCCTTCTTTTATAAGTAGTTCTGTGACTTCAATATAATAGTCCAGGCCATTCCAAACACCATCCTAGGATTTCTGACTCTGCCTTATTAATTTACTACCTATAGAGCATCCTCAGAGTGAATGTGGAGACTGTGCCCTCATGGGCTGCATCTTCTGCCTTTCTGAGCCCACAGATGAATGGTCTTGCCACCCTGCTTGTAGTAAAGCGTAGAGTAAATGGCAGGAAATTGCTATGCACCTTGATTCTATATATCTATTTTTTGCATGAGGGAGTTTTTCCTCCTTTGCTGTCAGTTGTAATTTCTGACTACCATCAGCATGATTGTCTCTAGCACCCCTTCTCACCCATTTAATTTGCCACTGTCTTTATTAGAATGCTAGCTCATCTAAAACAGGAACTTTAGTAAATGCTTGTTGATTGGCTAATTGATCAATTCATCTTGTTCTGAGATCAGAAATTTGTGGCTGGGCTTGTAGAAGTGAGCATAAAATAAGCGTCATTAGGTGTTGAGAAAGATCTAGGTGGGGTGAGCTGGGGCACTACAATGAGCAAAGGAGCAGGTGTGTTAGTATGTATGTTCTGTGATACCCTTTTTTGGCTGCAAGAAGGCTTTCTTTGGTTTCCTCTCTCTGACATCCTCTCACTTAGATTTCGGCAGATATGCCCATGAGGAAGCAGGCAAAGTTGTAAAGTTGGCCATGTGTGCCTCTGGGCTTTCCCTTCTTTGATACCTTCTATTTCTTTTTAGTCCTTTTCTCCCTCTCACCTCATCTCACCACCCACTTTCAGTGCCCAAGTCAGTAAAAACCAGCCAAGGGTAATGAAGAGTGTTAGATGGGGAGTCACATAATCTGGGCTCGGGACCCTAATCAGACACTTACTACACGTGTGAGTGGAGGAAATGGTTTTGCTCACCAAGCCCTTATTTTCCTCAGTGAGGCTGTTGGAGAAGAACTCAAAAATTCTATGACCCTCTATTGTTCTTCACCTGGGAGCTGTCCTTGGTGGCCTTCATTTTCCTCTCTCTCTCTGTGTGTGTGTGTGTGTGTGTGTGTGTGTGTGTGTGTGTGTGTGTGTGTGTGTGTGTGAGATCACTTAAAACTTTGTAAAGCCCTTGAACAATATTATCTAATTTGATCCCTTACAATGACTTGGGAGGAAGGTGCTATCATTATCCATTTTACAGATGAGCAAGCTGGAAAGACAAAGCAGACTTTCCGATGTTGTACAAAGAGAAATCATTCTTAGGATCATAGATCTCCAACTCGGTCTAGCCCCTCATTGTAGAACTAAAATTTTAAGAGATGAGCTGATTTGTCCAGAGTCATAAAGACAATAAGGAATTGACCTGAGATATAAACCCAGGTGTTCTGATTCCAAATCTGACCACCATATCATTATGCCATACCAGATTATCTTGACTTCTACTAATGATTCTTTTGACTCAATTCCTCCTCATTGGCAAAAAAAAAAAAAAAAAAAAAAAAAAACCATGGGATCTGAAATAATATTCAGCATTGCAAACCATTCCTACTTCTCCCTCAAAGGAAGAAACTTTCCAGTCTTTTACCCAAGTCTTCCAGGGCTCTGTTTTCTGCTACATGAAAAGGGGTTTTAACCTGACAAAATTAGTTTTGGACCTGCTGATAGAATAAAGGTCCACAGTCAAAGACAATGTGCATTCCAGGATTTTGGATTGCTAACATTGTTTGAACAATAATACGATTCATTTCCATAGTGCTTTAAAGATTGCAAAGTACTATACTTGTGTAATAGCCTTTGAGAATCACAGCAGTCCTGTAGTATATGTATCATAGATTCTCAAGTTCCCATTTTATAGGTGAAGGACTCACCTGTAAAGTTCAGAGATTAGGTGATTTCCTTAGGGGTAGTGTCAGAGACAGGATTTGAAATCAGGCCTTCCTAACTCTAGATTCAGAACTCCATCCATATCCCACCCTCTCTCTTTAGATAAATTACTTCCTTACCCTGAGCCTCAGTTTCTTCATCTGGACCAAGTGATCTCTAATATCTGGGATGCCTCTGGGATATGATTTCACTGTTCTCTATTCCCTTGTCACCCCTCACAAGCTAGAGTGTCTTATACCCAATTAAAAGCCACATGCCCAGAAAAATGTAATGAGTTGGAATTTCAGGCACCATGGGAAGCCTTTAAAGAAGATCATTTTGTGGTCAGACAGACATTTTGCTTTCCCCATGACCACCTCTCACAAATGGATGCACATACAAAATCACTGGGTTTGCAATGAAGGGAAGGACGCAGAAATAAACAGACAGGCAGGGGATGCAGTAGAGGAGAGAAATGGTCTTGTTTCAGCCAGACTTGTCAATTCATTCTGTTTCCTGGATCTCTCCCAAGGGGAAGACCAGGGCACTCGTTAAATGAGCATATTCTGTATCTGAAATACTCCCAGGGGACTTTTTAGTTTGTGTTTTCTCAAGCTCCTCAGCACTTTTGGGTGTAGTAAGCAGGCAATGAGGGAAAGGGAGGGCCAGAAAGGAGATGGATAAGGGTGTGATGGATGATTGGAAAGGCACTTAATCATTAATATCGTCATTACTAGCACCTAGCTGAGATAGATGGTGTCACTTACATTGGCAGAGCATCTTGTAGGTTACAAAGTCCTTTCACCTCCATAATGAAGCCCTTCCACGACTACTCAACAACTTCCCCTTCTATATTCATAAGACACTTGTTCTGTGGGTGCATTATAAATATTTATGTTTGCATCATTCTTCTAGTAGACTGTGAGCTCCATGAGAGTAGGGACTGTAGTTGAGCGAAGTTGGTCTTTCCCAGTTATTCAATCTTTCTAAACATTTATCAAAGTGCATACTATGTACCAAGAACTAAGCTAGACACTCTGAATCCAAAAATGAAACAGGGGAAAGGAATAAACATTTCTATAGCGCTTATTATATGTCAGGCACTGTGCAAAGTGCTTTTACAAATAGGATATCCCACACAGTCTTCATAAAAACCTTGCAAGGTACAAGATCTTTTTACTCCTATTTTAGAGTTGAGGAAACTGAGGCAAACATATTATATGACTTACCCAGGGTCACACAAGTAGTATGTATAAGAGGTTGACTTTAAACTCAGGTCTTCCTGACTGTAACCCCATTTCTAACCATGTGCCACCTACTTCTTCTAAACAATTTCAAATCTCATTGACCTGATGTTGCATTAGGGATATGTATCTATACATCTATATCAATATCTATATCTATATAAACAGTTTGGTCTTCCCCAGTTATTCCATCTTTCTAAACATTTATCAAAGTGCATGCTATGTACCAAGCACTAAGCTAGACACTCTGAATCCAAAAATGAAACAGGGGAAAGGAATAAGCATTTCTATAGCACTTATTATATGCCAGGCACTGTGCTAAGTGCTTTGACAAATATCCTACACGGTCTTCATAAAAACCTTGCAAGGTACAAAATCTTTTTACTCCTATTTTAAAGTTGAAGAAACATGACTTACCCAGGGTCACACAGGTAGTATGTATAGGGGTTTAACTTTAAACTCAGGTCTTCCTGGCTCTAATCCCATTTCTAACCATGTGTCTCTAAACAATTTCAAATATCATTACCCTGATATTCCATTAGGGAGAGCAACACACACACACACACACACAAACACACACACACATATATATATATATATATATATAAAAATGTGTGTGTGCATGCACATATGCATGTATATACCTTAAGAACAAATATATATGCATATATATGCATGTATATATCTTAAGAATAGGGAGAATACTAGCAGCTGAGGGTTATCAGGAAAACCTTTACTTAGATAGAAGATGGCAAGTCTCTGTGTAAATAAGCAATTATAAGTCCACTTAGCATAGTGCTTATGTCTAGAGGAAAGTTTAAAAAAAATTTCTTGATCAGTAAACAATTTTTTTCTCATTCGATCTTCACAACGAACCTATGAGTTGGTTTATAACCCAAATCTCTCTAGTCCCAAGACTGGCTGACTATTCATCACCTTTTTAAAGGTGTTCCCTTTACCGAATATGAACACTTTTCTCATTGAATCAGATTGAAATAATTTGATTGGCTGAGCAAATAAATTAATGATGTCTCTGGGACTTTGAGTAGTTAAGCCCTGGAGGGCTTAAGGCAGTCTAAGCATGGTACCTTTTTGTGGAAGAGATCCCAGCTGGAAATGAAAAGAAATTTCCCTTTCCTTCTTCTTATTAGCTGTGGTATCCAATGGTAATTTGCCCAGAGATCGTTGACATATTCACTGCTCAAGAGCTAGTTCAAGAGAATTAGGTATATTTGAGATAGTGGAGGTGTACAAGCTAGACAGACACAAATAGGGAAAAAATATGATAGCTAAAAGCTAGACACAACTTCAAGAAAGAAGATGCCTAAATTCAGAGAAGAGAGCTGGCTGTAGACTAATGAGAGAGCTGGCCCTGCTAATCAAGTGAGCTTTAGAGAGAAGTGTATCCTGAGAACCCTGCTGAGTAACTAACCAGCTGGAAACACTGCACCCAAGGGAGCCGGATAAGGATCTCTGAAGAGAAGATAGATAGATGACCAGGCCCTGCCATACCATTTGTGAGTTTCCAGATGGATGCTCCTACATGTCTTACTACTATTGTATTCTGAGTTTGGGCCCACAGCTGGCATATACACCCTGTGTATTTGTGAGTGAGAATCCACAAGTGTTTTTTGGAACCGGAAGTGTTTTGTACCTTTTGCTTTCCTAAGAGCCAATTACTAAATACTAAGGGTAAGCCTACCGATGGGAGCTCACCACACATTCTGCCCCTTTGAACCTCAAGGTAGTAAACATTATCTGGGAACTCAAAGATTTACAAATTACTTCCCACACATTATTTCATTTTAATCTTGAAATTATCTTATAGGGTAGAGGCTAGGAATATTGCTACTCCTATTTTACAGATGAAGAAACTGAGGCTCAAAGAGATTAAAACATTTTCCCAAGATACTACAGCAAGGATTGTAAGCAGAATTCAAATAAAGAAGGCTTTGAATTCCAACTCCAAAGCTTTTTCCTGGCCATCCACAGAAATAAAGTGTAATAAAGTAACTTTTACCTCCATAGCATTAAGCTTTTACTTTTTAACAAGCTTTCCTTAGAACTTAAATTTTAATGTCTCTTTGATCTCTTTATGAAGGAATACTATCTATTTTAGTTCCTTTTTTACCATATGTTTTAAACAATTCTGAAAGGGCTGAATTATCTCAGAATCATTCTATAGCAATATTGTAGTTAAAGAATTTTAGACTGAACAGTTTTTATGACTTTTTGTCAAAATTTCTAAAGCACACACACACACACACACACAGACTAGTCCCATTTTAGATTTACATGTAATATCATGTGTGAAATCCTATGAATAAGGTCACAAAATTGCAATTGTTGGAATTCTGATCTTAGATTCAAAGAGACAAATTCAAATCTGGCTTTGAACACTTATTAGTTATGTGGCCCCATTCCACTCATGTAATTTCTCTGATCCTCAGTTTCCCCATTTGTAAAATGAGGGGCCTAGCTTCTAAAGTCCCTTCCAGCACTGAATTTGATTCTATGGAGATATCAATAAATGGCCATTTGACTGCCTCAGTTCAAGTTTCTTCAATTTTGACCACGAGGGATCTTGAATCAAGAGAAACATATTATGAGATCACTGAACTTCCATTTAACCATTTTCCAGCTGATGCATCAAAATGGAAAATCCTCTGAACTTAGAGTTAGAAGACTATCATTTGAACCCCAGCTTTGCCACTTGATAGATGTTTAACTCTGGGCAAGTCAGCCAACCTCTATGAATCTCAGTTTTCTCATCCACAAAATTGGGGTGATAACTTGTCCCAAAGCTGTGGTACAGATGTCTCACTGGGTCCTCAAAGCCAGTGTTATCACTGGCAGGAATAACTCTGAGTGTAGGTCCAGTAATGAACTGTATACCTGACATTTAATGACCAATGAAGCTAAATCTGAGGAGCTCAACATCAGAAAGTTTACTGCTAGTTAGTAATTTACTTGGCCATAGAAACTCATGCCAGTGGAATAAAAATGTTGGCAGTTCCCAACAACATGGAGAGGTTTCCCTTGGGTCCTGGAGGTAGATTACATGGCTATCATCTGAGGATCAAGCTAGCTCCTTATTGAAGAAATCTAATGAGTGATAGATTTGGGAGGAAGCACCACTCCAACCTTTCTAAAGCTCAGTTTCTTCATCTGTAAAATGGGAGTGTTGAATTATGTGAGCTCTAAGCTAAGGTGCTTTTGAGCTTGAAATCTTTTAAAATTAATAAAGAACTCAGGTGCTATATTCATGGAAAAAATAACCACAGAGATGAAATCACAGAGTTTAAGCACAGAGAGATATCTCTGATGTAATAGAAAGCACATGGGATTTGGAGTCAAGAAATATGGATTTGAATTCTATTTGTGTTTCTTATTACTTACTGTGTGACAATAAACAGATCTCCAAATCTCTCTGTGCTGATTTCCTTTTCTATAAAGTGGGAATAAGAAAGCTTATGATATTAATTGCCCACAGGATTATTTCAAGGCTCAAATGAGACTGTATAGAATGTGCTTTGCAAACCTCAGAATACAATGGCAATCTCAGCATCAGCTCTGATTATTCCTTCTTGACTCAGAGGATGATTTCAAAGAACAAATGAGATGATGATATATTTAAAGCCCAATAAAATATCTATTCAGTGGTTAAATAGGGAATTCTTTAGTCCTATCCATCAGAAATCCATCCTATAATCCAATTTTGCTTAATATACAACAGATAGCAGTAGGTAAAATACCCCTGGCACTTCAGGGCTAATAATTTCCCACATCATCATGTCTCCACCTTCTGAGGGAAGTTGTGTAATCATTTTACGGAAAAGAAAGAGTCTCAAAAAGATAAATGAATCCTAGGCTATCACACATCCTAGTATTTCTCAACACTATTAGTCTTTATCCTTTTACATTTAAATTTAAAACCAAATCACAACAAGCAAGCTCCTCTGGTTGCCTCTACTTCCTTACCTCCATCCAGCATTTCAAATCTTTATACTCTTCTATCTCCACTATTCAGTAGAGTTCAGTATTCATTCTAGTACTGTAGCTTTTCCTCATCATTACCCCTCATGACTTCCTACAGCATTTGATAGTTAAAAAATCAATCAATATATATTTATTAAGTACCTACTATGGGCCAAGCACTCCTCTGGACACTCTTTTCTCCCTGGATTTTTATATTACTGACATTCCTTCCTGTCAGATCAATCCTTCTCAGTCTCCTTTGCAGGATAGTTATCAATCTCCCACTAATTTTATGATGAATATTTCCCTACTGCTCTGTTCTGGGGTCCTCTGCTCCTCCCTCTTCCCTTTTCACCTTCTTATCAATCAGATCGACTACCATGAGTTCAAATGTCATCTCTATGCAAATGAACCCCAAATCTATGTGTACAATCTTCATTTCTAAACTCTGCTTTTATATCTCCAAATATTTGTTGGAATATCTACCTCAATCCCATAGGAATCCATCTCCTGTAAACTAATACTCTAATTCAGGCCTTTACTACCTTCTACTAAACTATTACAATTGCTAACTCTAGTAATTTTTCTTAAATTGTTTCATGAATATAATAACAAACTCAGATCCTTACTTTGGGAATACAAATTTGGAATCTGTATGAAGGATGAATTGGAAAGGAGAGAGACCAGAGGCAGAGAGATCAATTAGGAGGTAATTGAGAGCCCCCACAGCTGTGATCATAGCATCTGAAGTAGATGCAGGACAGTCTTTGTTGGCACAGGCATTGCAGACTGGGAATGAGATAAATTGGAGGCAGAGGGAAGAGGAGAGAGGTCAGACAATGCAAGGTCCTCTCAGTCAGAGAGGTCAGAGAACAGCAACTGCCTCTCAGTCTCCTTGTATCATCCTCTCACAAGAGGAGATCCATCTGCATGTCTGGATTAGATCTCCAGAGCCACTGTCAGGTGGCTCCCGTGTATTCCAACAGTTCCCTGTAGTACAATAACACATATCACAAGAATTCCTCCATTTTTTATATCTTAGTTGCACTGGGGAGCAGTATCTGCTTTTAGTTTCTTGCACACGTGAGAAAGATGTATGTGACTGATGGCTAAACAGTTACTGCTTTGGGCCCTGGATCATAATGAAAAGAAATATTTTAAAAACCTATTACAATACCCCCTGAAGCACTGTCTATCGAGATCTGATCCATGCTAAGTAAGAAAGGTTACCTGGATAATTCAGTTAATAAGATAATAACCTTAACAACCTCTGGGCTGTCCAACCAAAGAAAGTTGATTGACTTTAAGGTTGAGTTTCCAAGGGCACTGAAGGTCTGCAGATTTAACCTTGTACAGACTAAGCCCATGAATAATACAGGTCTTCTAGCAGAAAGAATGATAACAAGAAAAGTATAATAAGATGAAATTTCGCAAGGAGTTTTGCTGGGTGTCAGTTTCACTGTAGTTTGCTCTCTACTAATTCCTTACGCAGAAGGTTGTGTGGGCTGCTGTCTCAGCACAGCTGGGCAACATCCCATCAGCCTTGCCTGCCCATTCCCTGCACCTGTCCTTCCCTTCTCTTTCCTCTCCTCAACAGCAATTACTTCAAAAATAACTGCTTTTATTTGATACAGTGTGAAACAGGGGGCTGGTCCCATTTTTGCAACAGAATGAGCCCCCTTCTTTTCAGAAGCACGTACACTTTGGAGCCCCAGCTGTTGAGAAGCCTCATTGGCAGACAGCAGCAGAATGGAGAAGGCATGAGAGATGCAACCGGGGAGGAGTTTCATGGAAATTTTTATGATACAGGAGATGTATGCTACAGGAAAACATCCAAGGACACGAGGTTGCCAGAGTATAGCTTTTATTTTTATATTTGTGCTTGCCAAAATCAGAGAAGTAGCTTGCAAGGTGAAAGTCAGAGACTCCGTCACCTGGAAACCCTGAAATCTTATTATAGGTCTTGAGTGATCACTCAGAAAGCAACAGCCCTCAAGCCCCACCCTACCCGCTGAGCTTCTCTGGGAATCACGTCGAGTTTCATTTGGAGGAAGGGAAAAGATAGCTAAATTGGACATTGCAGAGTCAGAGTTCACATTTTGACCCTGTCACTTACTACAACTGTGATCTATCTGGGTCAAGTTGATGTACTTCCGGGAGCTTATTTCCTTATCTGGAAAAAAAAATGGGACTTTGGATGAAATGACCTCTAAGATCTATCGAGGTCTGAAACTTTGCTATTTGGGTCATAAAGTACTTTTTTTTAGCACTAGCTTGATGATGTCCCAGGACAGATTATCATTACATCTAGTGTATGGCTACACTCACCATCTTTATGACTTTCCAAGACATGGGCACCCCTTTCCTATGTTGGACTACCTCCATTTTTGTAATTGTACATATAAGCCCAGTGGTTAGCAAAATATAGAGATACATAATAAGCACTTAATTTTTATCTATTCATTTATTTGTTCATCCATTCATTCATTTACCCATAAATTTGGATAGATCTACAAATGTTTATACAAACTATAGTTTTCCCAGTAGTGAGAGAGAGAGAGAGAGAGAGAGAGAGAGAGAGAGAGAGAGAGAGAATTGTGAGAGTTAGACTATAAGGAAAACTGAACATGCCAGAATCAATATTTTTGAATTGTGATGCTGAAGACTTTTTTTCCCCTGAGGCATTTGGGATTAAGTGACTCACCTATAGTCACACAGCTAGGAAGTGTTAAGTGTCTGAGGGCACATTTGAACTCAGGTCCTCCTGACTTCAGAGCTAGTACTCTATCCACTACACTACTTAATTGCCCCAACATTGAAGACTTTTAAGAGTCCCTTGGACAAACAAGGAGATAAAAATATACCAACACTTAATAGAATTAATTCAGGCTATTCAATGGAAGATGAAATACTTAAGCTAAAGCTTCAAAACTTTGGCCATATAATGAGAAAATGGGACTCACTGGAAAAGACCCTGATGTTGGGAAATATTTAAGGCAAAAAGAACAGGAACAGGATGAGATGGATAGATGGTGTCAAAGAAACAATGATCATGAACTTAGATTTCAAGAGATAAGAATAGTCTGGCATTCTGTGGTACAAGGATCACAGAGTTGGACACAACAGAACAACAACAATGACATTCTCTGAAAAATGAAATCAGACCTAAATTCAATTGAACAAACTTTTATTCAGTGCCCATGGCACCCCAGGCACTGTGCTAACTGCTAGACATATAAAGAACAAAAAGAAGAGAAAGAGAGAGAAAGAGAGAGAGAGAGAAGAGAGAGAAGAGAGGAAAAGAAAAGAAACAAACCTTGACTCCAAAATATTTATTAGCAATTAATTATTAATTAGCAAGGCTAACTGATAGATGACTGTAAATTATAGCCCTGAGAATGAGGCAATTATATTGAGGAAAGAAAAGAATACCTTTTTTTGGTCTTCTTGTTTTGGGACAAAAAAGGAGGAAAAAAAAGATCAAAGAAAGGGTAGGATTTTTGCTTGAGCTAGATGGAGCAATGACAATAGACAAGAAAGAGGACACAGATTGTCTTGATCTTTACTTTTTTTTTTATTTCTCTGCAAAAGAGAAAGACCTTTATACTGGAAATAAGGGGGGGGGGGGAAATGACTAACAGGGAAATGATACCCGTGATAAATAATGAGATTGTATGAGAGCATTGAGTTGCCTTTGATGTATTCTAGTTGCCTAGCCCCATAAACTGCATCCTGAAGGAACTGGAAAATGTGATTGCTGAGCCACTGTTAGTGATAACTCAAAAGATCCTGAAAAATAAGAATGCTTATTTGGGAAAAAAAAAAAAAAAAACAACCAGTGATCCCAATTTTGATAAAGAGAAGAACCAAATCTGAAAATTTCTCCATTTTCTTTCTCTCATTCTCTAAACAAAGAGTATTTTTCCTTTTCTTTAAATTTCAAATGTCTATTTAATTATCAATAGCAGTTCCAAGTTATATATTTCCTCAGTAGATTAATTACTATGGAAGGGAACAAATAGCATTCTCTCCACAGTCATGCTCCTTTCCAATACAATTCTGACATGAAGTAGGCCATAGAAACAGGTGACTAGCTTGCTTGGCTGCCATTCATTGCATTTAATGCTTTGAGATAAATAGGTAGCAATTATCATCCACCCCAAAGGAACAGATCATACTTAATTCAGCAATGTATTTTTAAACTATGATTTAAAGATAACATTGAGTCTTATTTCATCACTATTTATTATGGATGAAGGGACATTTCCCTTTCAGAGATATCTCACAAACCCATTTGCAAGTTAGGAAATTATTTATTGTATTTTATATATGTTGTGAAATCTATCTATCCCCAAGAATATTTCTATCAAGAGACCCCTATGAGTGATAAACAGCATTTAAAAATGCATTGTGGGTTGTGTATGACAAACCAATAAAAAGCCAACTTCTTTAGGCTCCTTTGACAAAAGCCCCCCTTTTGTGTGTATGACCCCAGGAGGTCTCCTGCAGTTCTTTCCACCTAGTGTTCATTTGTCAGTTTAGGAGATAAAACCCAGACTAGCAAACCAGCTATTTCTCTATCAAGAAACAATAGTACCTCCAAGCTCAGTGAACAGGAAAGTTTGCAGTAAATTCATCCCATTACCATGCTAATTAATGAAAATCTATAATTATTAAATATCTCAAGACAGGTTACAGATTAATTTGGTAAGTTCAGTTGAAGAATACCAGGAGCAGCCAGGAGCTTGAAAAGAAGAATTTATGTATGTAACCAATTCTTCATGAAGCCAAACCATTCTGACTGACTTTTCCCTCCCAGAGGATAGGGATTAGCTAGCTGTGCATGCAATAGTCCCTCTGGGGGACAGAGAGGATGATGGAGATTGTATATATTATGCTGACTACATAATTTATTTATTTTATATCAGTTAATGAATAAATTGAATATGTACTGAAATAATTTTTAGGGGCTAATTTTTTACCCTGCATGTGGATTTTTTCCCTTTTTCCTCTACCCTTGTATCATTTAAGCAATGCTATAAGTCAAAATGGTCTTAATAGATGATATTCAGTCTCTTAATCTATTAAGGGAAGGGGGGGATTTTTGCACAACTACATGCCAACAAAATGAATAATTTAAATTAAATGAATGAATATTTGTCCAAAAAGTAAAACAAAAATAGAAAACAACCCATTTTCAGAGGAAAAAATTGAATAAGCCATAAATGAACTTCCAAAGAAAACTAATTCTGAACCAGATGAATTCATAAATGAATTCTGTCATTCACAGAATAATTCATTAAAATATTATATAAATTATTTGTAAAATATAAAAAGTAAGTATTTCTATATTCTATGACACAAATACATTTTTGATATATAAACCAGGGATAATCAAAATAGAAAAAGAATAGATCAATATTCCTAATAATCCTAACAGATTAAAAAAGTTAAATAAAATATTAGTAAAGAGACTAAAACAGAACATCAAAAAAATATGTTAGTACCATATTGAATTTTTGCCAGATATACAGAATTGATTTAATATAAGGAAAGGCATAATCTTATTTCATACTGTTAATAACAAAATTAACAAAAATCATATGATTGTATCAAAAGATGCATAAAAAGCTTTTGATGAAACTTGACAACTGCTTCTGTTTAAAAAAAAAAAAGTCAAAGAAAGATAGGAAAATATGGACTTTTCATTAGCATGGCAAGTAGTATTATATTTGAAAACAAAAGCCAAAATTAAAGTAATAAGAATAAGAGCTAGGGTAAATAAAAGATATCCTTGTAACCACTAATGTTTGATATAGTGTTAGAAATGCTAATTTTAAGCAAAGAAAACAAAATGAAGAGAATAAGTATAAACAAAGTAGAAAATTATTGTATGAAATATGAAAATTATACTTAGAGAATCAATTCAAAATTAATTGAAACAATTATTTCAGAAAAGTTACAAAATATTAAACCCACAGAAAACATCAGTTCTACATATTACCAATAAAAAAACAGACAGATAGTTGGTGTGGTAGATAGAGCACCAGTCTGGAGTCAAGAAGACTTGAGTTCAAATCCGATTTCAGATATTTACTAGTTGTATGATCCTAGAAAAGTCAATTAATTTCTCTGCTTCAGTTTTCTCATCTGTAAAATGAGGAAAAAAATAATTGTAGGTCCCTTCCCAGGGCTGTTTTGAGGATCAAAAAAGATCACAATTATAAAGTGCTTAGCACAATGCCTGGCACATAATAAGCACTATCTTGAAATTCATTTTTTTTTTTGTTAGTAATGCTCAGTACTTTGTGACTTCATTTAGGGGTTCCTGGAAGATGCTGGCGTGGTTAGCTATTTCCTTCTTCAGGTCATTTCACAGGTAAGGGAACTAAAGCAATCAGAGTTAAGTGACTTGCCCAGGGTGACACATCCAGTAAATCATATAGACTAATAAGTACCTGATGCCAGATTTGATCATAAAGATGAGTCATCTTGACTTTAGGTCCAGTACTCTTTATTACGTCACCTAGCTAAGCTGTATACAAAAGTCAGCTATTATTATCATTATTTTAAAAACCCAGCAGAAGAGATAGAAAAATAAATTCCATTTAAAATAACTAAGGAAGTTATAAAGTACTTGGGAGTCTACCTACCAAAATTATATGAATCCAAATACAAAGCATTCAACATAAAGACAGTGACTAATTAAGAAATATTAATTGTTCATGGGTAGGCTGAGCTACTATAATGAAAATGCTAATGCTACTTAAATTAATTTATACTTTTTCCATTTAATATCAAAAGATTATTTTCTAGGACTATAAAAAAGTATTACACATATATCTGGAGCAACAAATGGTTAGCAATTTCAATAAAAATAAGAAAAAAAGCAGGGAAGGAAATTACCTAATTTTATCAGATTCCACAGTGCTTCAAAAAAAGGAATCATCAAAACAACTTGATGCTGATTTAAAAATAAAGAGGTCTACTAATTTATAAGAAACCAAACCATTCTCCAATTGATAAATGGTCAAAGGATATGAACAGACAATTCTCAGATGATGAAATTGAAACTATATCCACTCATATGAAAGAGTGTTCCAAATCACTACTGATCAGAGAAATGCAAATTAAGACAACTCTGAGATACCACTACACACCTGTCAGATTGGCTAAGATGACAGGAACAAATAATGATGAATGTTGGAGGGGATGTGGGAAAACTGGGACACTGATACATTGTTGGTGGAGTTGTGAAAGAATCCAATCATTCTGGAGAGCAATTTGGAACTATGCCCAAAAAGTTATCAAACTGTGCATACCCTTTGACCCAGCAGTACTACTACTGGGCTTATATCCCAAAGAAATACTAAAGAGGGGAAAGAGACCTGTATGTGCCGAAATGTTTGTGGCAGCTCTTTTTGTTGTAGCTAGAAACTGGAAGTTGAATGGATGTCCATCAGTTGGAGAATGGTTGGGTAAATTGTGGTATATGAAGGTTATGGAATATTATTGCTCTGTAAGAAATGACCAGCAGGAGGAATTCAGAAAGGCTTGGAGAGACTTACATCAACTGATGCTGAGTGAAATGAGCAGAACCAGAAGATCACTGTACACTTCAACAACAATACTGTATGAGGATGTATTCTGATGGAAGTGGAAATCTTCAACATAAAGAAGAGCCAACTCACTTCCAGTTGATCAATGATGGACAGAAATAACTACACCCAGAGAAGGAACACTGGGAAGCGAATGTAAATTGTTAGCTTCCCAGTGTTAGCACTAAAATCTGTCTGCCCAGGTTACTTATACCTTCGGAATCTAATAATTAATGTGAAACAAGAAAATGGTATTTACACACATGTATTGTATCTAGGTTATATTGTAACACATGTAAAATGTATGGGATTGCCTGTCATTGGGGGGAGGGAGTAGAGGGAGGGGGGGATAATTTGGAAAAATGAATACAAGGGATAATATTATAAAAAATATATATAATAAAAAATAATAAAAAAATGAAAAAAATAAAGAGGTCTATCAGTGAGTGAGTTTAGGTGTACAACTCATAGAAAGAAACAAAATAGCCTAGTTTTCAGTAAATCCAATGATCCCACTATTTGACAAAAGCTGCTTTTGTCAATATTAGTATTTTAGCAGAATAGATATAGAGCAACATCTACAGCACACAAAGATAAGATTCAATGGATACATGATCAATATTAAGATTGACATGATAAAGAAATTAGAAGAGCAAGAAAGAAATCACCTTTCAGATGTAAAGATAGGATGCAAATTCATATCAAACTAGAGATAGAAAAGCAAAATGGACAATGTTGATTATTTAGAATTTTTAACATTTTGCAAATTTGTAAGAATATGAACCATTCACCAACTGAAAAATCATCAAAAGATGTGAACAGGCAGTTCTCAAGGGGAAAAAAAAGCCAGGCTATGTATAGCCATATGAAAAAATGTTCCAAATCAATAATAATTAGAGATATGCAAATGAAAGGAACTGAAGTTCTTTTTCACACTCATCAAACTGGCAAAGTTGGCAAAAAAAAAAAGGGAAAGAAATAACAAATGTTGGAAGGGGCTCTAGGTAAAAAGGCATATTGATAGTAAAATTGTGAATTAATCTAAGCATTTTGGAAGATAATTTGGAACTATTCCCCAAAAGTTACTATACTGTTCATACCATTTGACCTAGAAATACCATTGGTAGGCCTATGTCCCAAAAAAGATCAAAGAAGAGGTGTTATATTTACAAAAAAATAAAAATAAAAAAAAAATATATATATATGTATATATATATATATACATATATATATATATTTGTAGTAGCTTTTTTTTTAAATAGCAAAGAACTGGAATTTCAAAAGTGTGCTTGGAAGCTGGAGAATGGATGAAGAGATTATAGTAAATGTAAAGAAATACTATTGTCATAGTGAAAATGAAAAAAACATTTCAGAAAAACCTTATGAACTGATGCAGAGGGAAAGAAGCAGAACCACGTCCGGAGGGAGCCAAAGTGTGAGGACATGACCCATGATTCCATAGTTGATGTAAATTAATTTGGATGAATGTAAAAAGTAAAAAAAAAAAAAAAAAGTGTTCTAACGATCCCATGAGAAAATGTTCATGTGACCTTGGGTCATCTCTGACACTCATCTTTTCTGTTCTATTTCTATATAACATCTAACCTGGCATAAAGGTAAAGTGAAGAGCCATTATTAAGTCCTCCTACTTCCAAGGACCAGTCTTATGACTAATCTCTCTAAATGCCCCCCAATTAACCCTAATAAATCTACATATATAACTCAGGCTATCAAGGACTGAGCTTCTTTCTTAAATATCCTGATATTATCAAGGGCAGCTAGGTGGTGCAGTAGATAAAGCACCAGCCCTAAAGTCTGGAGAACCAGAGTTCAAATCTGTTTTCAAACATTTCTTAGTTGTGTGACCCTGGGCAAGTCACTTAACCCCAATTGCCTGGGCAAAATAAGTAAATAAAGAAATAAATATCTTGATATTGTCTTAGAGATCTGTTACCCTGCAATTGGTATAATCAGAGCAGACTAGATACTTCATCTTCACAAACCAAGAGAAAAAAAAATTACTCTAATATTAATTTGAATAATTTTAAACATATATATTTTGAATCAACATAATGATCAACTAATAACAATCATCATTATCATAGTCATGATTTATGTAACACTTTAAGGTTTTCAAAACAGTTTACAAATATTATGCCATTTTATCCTCATAACCATCATCATAGGATGTAAGTTCATAATGCTGCCTACTTTCTGACAGAGGATATCTACTAATATGCAGAATGATATACAGAGTTTTGGAGATACCCAATAAAGGAGTTTGCTTTGCTTGAATATGCATATTTTTAACAAATCTTTTGTCTTCCTTCTCCTTCTCATGAGTAGGAAAGAGAAAAAAACATGTTTGATCATTTAGAAAGAAAATTTAATTAAAAAAAAAAAAAAGGAATAGACCAGAAAGAGTAAGAATTGGAAAAACATTCTAGTCATTTAAGAGAGCAGAGAAGGATTTCCACTTCAGTGGTGATAATTGGAGTGGGAGTGTCAGATGTGAAAGATAATGTATGTAAAAGTTGAAATGACAATGGTTGACTGCTGATTGTGGCATAAAAGACAAAGAGAAAGAGTAATAAAGTTCTAAATTACTTCAAAGATGATGGTGTGATAAATAGAAACAGAAACTAGAGGAAGGACAGCAATGTGACCACAATTTAGGGTCATGGATTTAGATAGCTGAACAACCTTAAAGGTATCTGCTCAAATCCATCATTATCCATGCAAGTTCTAGATAAGGGAATTGATTTGCAGTAAGCAACAAGATCAGGATTCAATCTATCATTGGTGTTGAAACAATGGGGTCACTTGTCCACACCATAAGGATCCCTGAGGGCCACATGTTGACATGGTTTTAAAATATACTGTTATCTACACTTTTTTATTTGTTCTCTTAAGTATATATATATATATATATATATATATATCATCCTAATCATATTCAGTATTATGGGTTGAATATAGGTCATGTGCTTGGTACATCTAGGGATCATAGAAGGCAAGTTGGACAGGACCTCAGAAGGCAAATTCAGTCCCCTTGTTTTGTAGATAAGAAGACTGAGGTCAAGGGAGGGTGAGTGACTTTTCCACTGAGACCCCGGTAGTAAGTGTCAGAGGCAGAATTTGAACACAGGTCCTCCACAATCCATACTTCTACCTTGAAGATGGCAGGATCGATAGGCTTTGGGTTCTTTTTTAGTTTTGGTTTCAGTTTTTGTATGAAGAATATATAAGCAGCTTTATAAGATAAGGAGTAGGACTCAGTGCAAAAGCAATGAGTGAAAATGCCTAACTGAGGGGGGAGATGATTGATGTAACCAGTTCATGGAAGACTTTGGGAAGAGAGAGTATTAAGGGTTCCAGCAAATGGAGAAGCTTTAGCAAGGTACAGGACCACCTCCTCCTTGCTAAATCAAGCCTCAGGGTCTCCACCTTTATCACATGTATGCATACATTAAAATTAAACTTGCAGAACCTTTCAATGCTTTATTTAAATAGCTCTTTTGTGATATGATTCCCAGAAAACATTGTGACTCAGTTTGCGTACTGAGAGGAAATAACATGATATTTTTATTCTAATTACAGCTGAAAATTACCTAATTGCTATTCAAAATCAAGCACATTAAGAGCCCAATTGAACACATGTCTTGCAGTATCAGGAATTAAAAATTAAATAGGCTATATATGGTACCTAAATTTACTTTAAATACGTGTCTGTGATTGATTTTAAGATTCATTTTTTGTGCTATTTTTTTTAAATATAGCCCTGCCCACCCTCCTACCCTACTCCCTAAGAAATATTCCTTGTCTAGCAAAAGGCTAATGTTTAAAGAGGACTAAAGAAATGGAGAACATTAAGAGTGGAATTAGAACTATTTGTGCACCTTATATTAAGATAGATATGAGAAAGAATTAAATAAATTAAAATTAAAAAATTAAAACCACTCATCTCTTAAAAATACCTTACTGTAGAAGTAACTGGAGTATTTATTAAATCACTGAATGTTGGGAATTGTGCAAAGTACCGGGCATATAAATACAAGAACACAAGAAGGTCCCCATACTCAAGGGGCTTGCATTCAGATAGAAGAAGACAAAACAAAGGATAGCTGAAAAGCAAGAAGAAAAAGGAAAGGAGGGAAAGGGTAATAAGAGACTAAGCAACATGGCTAGGGCTCCACAAAATATGGCCATTTCAGGCACCAACTGACCAATTAGTGAGTAGCCCTCAGGGCAAAGTCATCCCTAAGTGGACTAAGCAGCAGGTAGAGAAATGGAGTAGTCCAAAAATTGAATGGAACTGGGAGAGTTCAAATCAAGCTTCAGGCACTTATTAGCTCTATGACACACAAACTGCATAGACATCAATATGCCCCTTTAGGCCTCAGTTTCCTCATTTGTAAAATGAAAGGTTGTACTAGATAGCCTCTGGAGCTTTGATCATAGGACCACATATAAGAGTATAAAAATATTATCTTGTTTATATTCATAAATCCTTAATTTGGTGTGGTGGTGGTAGTGGTGCTGGTTGTGGGAAGACTTTATTAAAATTTCTCTTGTGTTTACTGCTTTCAACCAAAACAAAAACAATTGGTAGATTCAAATACTATAGTTGTCATCTGATCTACTGTATCTCAGTCAATTGTCCAAATGAAATTTTCATATTGCACTGATCACATGGTGACAACTGGCTGTCTCCTTAAAAAGCCTTCAGTGGGGAGATGGAGCCAAGATGGTGGAGCAAAGCCAAGACATTGTTTGAACTCTCCCCAGTTTCCCTTGGAAACAACATTAAATCAAGTCTCTAAATGGATGGATTCTGAATTGATAGAAACCAGAAAAAGACAGAGTGAAACAATTTTCCAGCTTAAGACAATTTAGAAACTTTAAGAAAGGTCTGCCTTACTTGGGCAAAAGGGGAGCACAGCTATTGGAAGTGCTGTGCAGGCAAATCTTCAGGAGATCATAGTCACTGCACAGATCAATGTCCAAGGTCCTGACTCCAATCCTAGAACAGAAGGCAAACTGATACCCTCAGAAACCCCTGTAAAAGAGGCATGACTAAGCTTGGGCCAACCCAGTGCAGTGAGCAAGTGAAAAGTTTGGGAGTGGACTCCCTGTGCTCCAGGAGTAAAGCTCAATTTTTGAAAAAAGATCAAAAAACCAAAAAAGACTCTGACCAAAGAAAGGTACTATGCTACAGGAAAGATCAAAATGCAAACTTAGAAGAGGACAACAATGGCAAAATTCCTACATATGACACTTCAAAAAGGACTATGAATTGTTCTAAGACCCAAAATATCCTCTTGGAAGAGCTCAAAATAATTTTTAAAATCAAATAAGAAAAATTGGGAAAAGAAATGAATGCTACATGTAGGAAAAATATGAGAAAAGTCAACAATTGCTTGAAATGACATTAACTGACTTGCCCAAGATCACAAAAAATAATAAATTTGAATGGTAAGATACCAACCCAAATTTTTTCTTATTCCATGTTTTTCACTATTAATGTCACTAAACAACCATATGAAAAAATATTCAAAATTACTAATAGAGAAATAAAAACTTTTAAAATCCAGATAAATGGCCTCACATTGTTCACACAACTAGGAATAGGAAAATTCACTTTTAAGAGATGTATAGTATACTAAATTAGTAGAACTAAATGGCCACAAGTGAGGTCATCAAATGGTTTTGAGGTATTCAACTATTCTGGTTCAATTATTCTGGACAACAATTTTAAAGTTTTGCAAAAAAAAAAAGTCACTAAACTATTTATGCCCTTTGACAAAGAGATCTCACTCCTAAGACTAGTATTCACAGCAAGGAGAAAGAGAGAAAGAGAGAGAGAGACAGAGACAGAGACAGAAAAACAGAGAGAAAAAGAGACAGAGACAGAGAGAGAATGGATGAAATCTACAGGCAAATAGACAATGAATATTGTAAATATAGGTAGAAAAATGTTAGATAATAGATTGAGATGTGGCTAGATACACATTAAAAATACACACATATACATATGTCATTTATATACATATAGATTCAATATCTATATATATCTATGTATATAAATGACATGTATATGTGTGTATTTTTATATTATAAAAATTATATGTGATAAAAGCTAGAAACAAAATCTATACCCAACAATTTGTAATGACTGGAAAAATGTATATATCTGTAGTGGAATATTACTATACCATAATTAATGACAAATATGAAATGATTTTGGAAACTATCAGAAGACTTATATGTAATGATTTAGAGTGAAGAAAACAGAACCAAAAAATCAATATATACAATGTCAACAACAAAGTCAACATGGAAACAATTCAAATGTTTCTTCAGTTATAATAGCCAATATTTAGCACTATGCTGATCAAAGTAAGGGCAAGTCCTTCCTTTCTGTTAGTTACTAATATGAAGATGTTTTATCAAGGGACATATCTTGCAAATGTTTTTGAGTGTGTTGTGAAGGATTTGTTGAGTCAAAGCAAAATAAAATAAGTGAAAAGACTATTCCTAGCTTTTCCTTAGAGATGCAAAGTAAAGACTTGGTGGATTTGCTTCATTGAGTACCCAAAAACAACCAAAAATATTTCAGGGGAACTTGGTCTCTTATCTTCTACTGTACATTAAGAACAGAGGGAAATACACATCTGTGAAGATAATTATAGTCAATGCACCATTTGCAACAGATGTGGAAACAGATGTTCAATGAAGAACTTGAGAAGTTTCTTCATACCCACTTGGGCTGAATTCAATAGGATGGTGGACCTCAGGACAAGATGATAAATGAGTTAATAAATAAATGAGTTAATGAATGAATGAAAAAATATCACTTTAGTGCTTACTGTGTGCCAGGCACTGATATAAGTACTGAATATATAACTACAAAATAGAGATCATTGTTGTCATTGAGATTACATTCTTTTAAATATATATATATATATATATATATATATATACGCATATATATATATATATAATTTATTTTAAATATTCTTTTTCACAATTTTGAATCCCAAATACTACCTTTCCTTCCTGTCAGTATCCCACACGCTGAAAAGGAAAGCAATTATTATATTTATTGTACATAAGAAATTATGTAAAACATTTCTATATTACCATATCATTAAAAGAGGAAGAAAAAGAAAGTGAGAACATTCTACTTCAATTTGTACTGAGTTCATTGATTCTCTGGAGGAGGATAGTATTTTTTATCATTTATCCTTTGAAATTGTTTTGAATTAAAAAAAAAAAAAGAATTGCTTGTTTCACTGGCAAACAGTTATAATCTCTGTTATAGGATAGGTTGACACTGGTGGATTCCTTGACTTTGTGAATTCTGAGTTGCAGTAGGTTAAAACAATTGAGTATTTCCACTAAGCCTGGAATTAAGGTGGCAAGCCACCAAAAGCAAGGGGCCACCAGCCTTCCTATTGATGAATGAATCAGACTGGATGGGAAATGGAATGAATTATATAGAAGCAGAGCCATGAATGTCTACCGTACTTTTAGTCTAAACCTTGAGTAACCAAGTGTCCAAAATCAAAACTAAACAACAAAAATTCCTCTTAAAAATTTGTTTTGATAAAAGTAATGGAATCGTTCAGTTAATCACTATTTCAATATTGTTGTTACTTTATATAATTATCTCCTGGTTTTGCTTTCTTTACATCAGTTCATATAAGTCTTACCAAGTTGTTGCTGATATATATATATATATATATATATATATATATATATATATATATATATATATATTTTTTTTTTTTTTCTGAAAGGACCACATCACAATACTTCTCTATCACAATCATAAGTTATAAAATATTCAGCCATTTTCCAACTGATGGGCATCTCCTCAATTTCCAGTTCTTTGCCACCACAAAAAGAACTGGTATAAATATATTAGAATATATAGGTTTTTTTTTTTCTTTCTCTTTGATCTCTTTGAGGTTTAGACCTAATAGTAGTATTATTGGGTCAAAGGATACAAAGCATAGTTTCGAATTGTTCTCCAGAATGATTGGACCAGTTCACAACTCAACCAACAATTCATGAACTCATTAAAGAAATTAGAATCCAAGAGGGAACTCCAAAACTCTTGAAAATCCTTAAAGGAGAAAATCTCTTTCAACTTTGCCTCAGTGAGGGGGACTCCACCCTGAAGCACAAACAGTTTCATCTTTGTTATCTGGGTGAGGTCAGCTAAGTCCTGAAACCCATTGAATTCAATTCAAATTCTAGCCCTAGCTGAAAGCCAACCAGGAGCCAATCTGGGACTCCACCCAGGAACTCCCTTCAGCTTGGAGCCAAAGCCCCCAATTATAAAAGAGCCAAACTAAAACCCTCTCTTTGCAGAGGTTCTAAACATTCCAGTCCTATGTTTAGCACATCAAGGGCCTCTGCCCACTGGATACTGTTTCCAATGCCATATTCTCTTTACCCTCACCTATTTCCTTAACCAGACTTTAACCTTACTTCCAATCCCCATAATAAACCTCTTTTATCAATCTAGGTTTTTGGATTTGTAAATTCCTTTGCAGAGAATGGCTTGTGCCACTAGAAGGGAGTTCCCCAGAACTCCCAACCCTTGTGCTGAATCCACAGGGATTGCAAGAGAACTCCATTTGACTCCCTGAACCCCAAACCTGCCACTAGACCTCATTTAACTCTCTGACCACCAGAAACCCTAATTTCATTTGGATACTCCAACTCTAGGGGACATAATACATATTAAAAAGTGGTCACCAAGGACAAGATGAATGGAATCATATGAAAGTACATTTTCACTCACTTTCTGTAAGAAATTAGTGTGACTCTGTTGTTGTTTGCTTGCATTTTGTTTTCTTTCTCAGTTTTTTCTTCCTTCTTGATCAGATTTTTCTTTTGCAATAAGATAACTGTATAAATATGTATACATATATTGGATTTAACCATATATTTTAACATATTTAACATATATTGAACTACCTGCCAGCTAGGGGAGGAAGGGAAAATTTGGAACAATAGTTTTTGCAAGGGTCAATGTTGAAAAAAATTACCCATACTTGTGTTTTGTAAATAAAAAGCTTTAATAAAAAAATAAAAAAAGAAATTCGTGTGAGAGGATTCGAGGAAGATGACAGAGTAGGTCAGAAAATTTCAAGCTTCCCAGATTTCCTCCACAAACAAGACAAAATAGCACCTCAGGGTGAACAAAAAGCAGCAAAAATAAACAAGAGTTGGGGAGAACATTCTTCTTCCCAGGACAACTGGCAAAGATCCAAAGAAATATCCTAGTATGGAGATTTGGCCCATGTGAAGTGTAAACACTTTCAGGCTAGCTTTGCTCACATAGCAAGCTGGGACCCTGGGGCTAGCTGGGTTGGAAGGTAGTTATGCCTTCAACCACAGGAATTTTCACCTCCCAGATTGTATGAGGAGTTGGGAGTCTGAGCTGGGGAAGATTGTAGGACCTTCTACTAATAAAGAATGCCAGCTCCAGCTGTGCTGCTAAGACAATCTTGAGCAAAAAGGAACCAGCACCTGCCTAGTGAATGCAGTAGCAGTGGGGCAGAGAGACTGCTAGCTGTGGGAACTTACAGGAGGGTGGAGTTCTTGATTTTGGTTTTAACCCAGAGAGAAGAACTAAAGGTTATAACCACTGGAAGGTTCTCATGGAACAGGAGCTTTTCCTATATTCCTATAGAATGTGCCAGGGGAGCCTAGATGTGGCATAGAGAGGGAAAGACAAAGCTCAAAAAAATAACAATAAGAAAGACCTGAGACCAGAGGCAGCATCTCCATACCTCAAGACTAGAGGCAATTATAATAAAAAAGCTATTATAAGAAAAACAAAATAAAATTTAAAATGAGCAAAGAACCTATCCATAAATAATAACTAAAGGAATACAAAAGATCAGGGTCCACCTTAAGAGGATACTCTAAGAAATAAGGTCTTTTCTATTCCAAAGAGTAATATCAAATGATCATCTAGCCAAAAAGAATTCACAGAACTTTAATAAGACTTTAAAATAAAATAAGAGAGACTGAGGGCAAAATATGAAAATAAGAACAATCCAAAAGAGCAGCTATTTGGTGTAGTGGACAGACACCAGCCTTGAAGTTAGGAGGACCTGAGTTCAAATGTGGCTTCAGACATTTAATACTTCCTAGTTGTGTGCCCCTGAGCAAGTCATTTGCCCCCAATTGCCTCAGCAAAAAAAGAACAAGAAGAAGAATCCAAGAAAAACAAGAAGATTATAAAAAGAAAATCAACTGGGAAAAAATAGATCCAGAATCTTAAGGAAGAAAATGATTCTCTGAAAATTAAAATTGGGCAATGGGAAGACAGCAAAGTCATGAGACCGAGAAATAAAACAAAATATAAAACATGCAAGAATGAATAGAAAGATATAAAAGCATTTTAAATTCAAAAAGAAACAAGGAGGCAAGAAGATTGGGAAGAGGACAGTAAGGAAGGATTTATTGGAATGTAGTTAAGTAATGGAAGTTAAGAAATAAAGCAGAGGAGTTAATAGGAATAGGAAAAGGGTGAGAAAGATACAGAGGGAAATAGTAAAGGGGAAAATAAGTAATTATGGTTTAGAATTTGAATTGGATAAATTCACCCATAAAATCAAAACAGCAGATTAAAAGTTTGAACTCAACAATATGTTGCTTTCAGGAAATATTATAAAAATGATAGATATATAGAAATAGAAAATAAAGATCAGGAGTAGAATGTATTATTCAAAAAAATCAGGGATGCTAATTAGCATCTCAGATGAAATTAAAGCTAGCATGGGTTTAATCATAAGAGAAAAATAGGAAAACTATAGTATATGTCAGTCATATTAACCAATATTGTTTTAGACTATTTAAAATAACTAGAGTGCAGAAGGTGGAATAGTTAGAAAATAGTGAACTGGTAGATTTAGAAAAACATAAAAAGATTTGGATTGATGAAAAAAGAGAAACAGAAGACAAGTGAAATAGGCATAGTGTGGTCTTACATATATGCATGTGAATGTATATATGTGAATGATTATGGATATTGATGTATAATTATGTACATGTATAAATATGCATGTGCATAAATGGTTATTGATATCCATGCATATATATGTGTGTATATACATATATATGTGTGTGTATGTGTGTTTTATTGTATGTATGCCCTTCATTATAATCTTCTAGAGGAGTGGAAAGGGGAAAAATAAATTTAAAAGTACAGAGGAAAAAACAAAAGAAAATCTATAAAGAAATAAAGAAAAGATGAACAGCTCTGTATATACTATTTATTATATAGGTTTTCTTGAAATAGAGCTTAATTGCTCTATATTTTGAATCTTCTCATATTCTGCTGTGCATATGGCAAATTGTTTCCCTCTTCTCACTTTATATTTAAATTTAAAATAAAAAATAAGTTAAAAAAGAAAAGACATTAGTATCAATTTATCTACCATGTTCAGATCATAAGCTGGAAAGCAGAAGTGCTCTACACAAGTACCTTATAGCAGGAAAATAGAGTAAAGCATGGCTGAGGGTCTAGAGCTAGCTAGCCAGAGGGTTCTATGACAGGTTGTGAACTCATAATCTCAGAAGGTCTGGTTAAGAAAAAGCATATTAATAATATGTCAAGAAATCTGATTCATGAATAAGAAAAGAAATAGACCAAAGATTCTTATAGACAGTTTAGAAGCATCACACCTTCTTTCTTCAAGATAATCTGAAAATAATAAGCATGGCAAGCAAACATCACAAAGAATGAAAATGATTTTATCTTAACATTAAATAACTGGTTATTGTCAAAGGATTCAATTTGAAAATAGCTTTGATCATGTTAGAGTAAAAACAGAATTTCATACTAATATAGAAGAAGTGAAGAAGAGGAGAAATTTAAGATGAAATTCAGTAGGGATAAAAGTAATATTTTATACTTAGGTACTAAGTAAATCAACTTCACAGGCACCATGGAGGAGGCAAAATTAGACAACAGTTCTGAAACAGATCTCAGAGTTTTAATGGACTCTGATTGTAATATGAGTTAGCAGAATGCTAGAAAAGCTAATTTATTCTTAGATCATTTTAAGAGAGAGTAAAAATGAGTGGCATTCTACTCTGTTCTTGTGAAATTTCATCTGGAGTTTGGCTCCTGAAGCCATGGTTTAAAAAGAACTTAGATAAGTTGGAGAGAGTCCAAGAGAGAGCCTTGAATGCATTCCATATTAGAATAGTTGAAAAAATGGAAATTTATGGGCTAGAGAAGAGAAAACTCAAGGGATAAAGGATAACTATTATGATGTATTTGAAGGATTATCATGAAGCAGGATAGTTGTTTTATTTTGGTCTCTGGCAGAAAACCAAGATAGATGGTACCAAGAGATCTAACAATGAGAACCCTGCAGAAGTAGTATGGGTTGCTTCAAAAGCTGGTTGCTTTGCCCTCCTTCAAGATCTTCAAGCAGAAACTGGGCAATCATTTTTTTCAAAAGAGACATAGTGATATTTATTTCCTGTCTGGGTTGGGTTCGATGACAGTTTCTTCCAACTATCAAATTTTATGATTTTGAAATAAGAGCCATAATGTAAGAGATAAAATGTTAAAAATAGCATAGAGGTTTTAAAACATTTTCCTTAAAAACAAAGATCTTTCCTTTAAAAAAAATCTAATGCAATAATGAAATATGATAGCCAACTCCTGACAAAGAGAAGATGAACTCAAGATGAATTCATCATCAATGAGACACACACTTCTGGCCATCACCCATTTGGGAATTTATTTTATTGACTTTATAAAGACTCATTTTCTTCCTTATGATTCTAAGTCTCTTTTCCAGTTGGTTGATTTTCTTTTCATAATGTTCTTGGGTTTTTTATTGTTTTTATTTTTTAAATGTTTTTCTTCAATTGCTTATTTCATTTTTAAAATCATTTTTGAGTTCTATGAATTATTTTAGGACAGGTGACCATTTGATGTTACTCTTTGGAGTAGAAGTTTTTTGTTTGTTTGTTTGTTTTTTGTTTTGTTTTGCTTCAATAGCCTTCTCTTAAGACAAACCTTGTCTTCTCTATTCGAATAGTAATTGTCAATCTGGGTTCGCTCTCTTTTGCCTGGGGACTCTAGCTATAGCTTAGAGGGTAAAAGGAGAGCACAGTAAGATAAAAAATAACAATAAAAGTATATGTGGCCAGAAGCACCATTCTTCACAACTCAGGACTACAGGTGATTATAATAGCAAGCTGCTCTAAATAGGACAAAACAAACCAAAAATGAACAGGCAAAGGAGAAAGAACTAGTGTTCTCCTTCCAGTCCTCCCTTTCCTACCTCAAATGATCTATCATGTATCTGTTTATGTGTAATACCATGCTCCTATCCTATGTAGGTTTTTCAGAGACTGGTTCTTGTTTTTAGTTTTTGTGTGTCCAGCACGTGACTATAATATGTTCTTAATCATTGCTTATTGAATTACATTTAATTTACCTCATTCACACTGAAATCCTTTGGTGATATAAAATCTGATTCCTAATTAGAAGCTATAAATGCTATTAAAATCAGTTGAATTATATTTTTAGAAGCATCACACACTACGTTAGGATTATGAGAATGCCCACTGTTTCCCATGCCACTGACAATAATACAAGCTCCTATTTTTAAAACTATTATAATTAGCAAATATTTATGAACATTATCTTTTTAGGCCTTCATAAAAATCTTTGATATGTCAACTGTACATATAATTCTCATTTTACAGATGAAGAACTTGAGGCTCGGAGAGATTCTATGATTTGTCCATGATCACATAGCATTATCATAGGTAGTATTTACACAACCAGGAATGTTTGGATTTGTGAGTTCAAATTTTTAATTATCTAATAATTCCTTTTGACAAATTAGCACAAAGGTTCTCATTCTGCAGTCAGTGACTCTTCCTTCTTCCAACAAGTCAATGCACCTTTTGGAATTCTTGAACTTGGATGGAAAAAATAATAACTGTACCTTTATATTTACTAACATTTAACATTTCTTTCAATTATTTAATGACATTTTAGAAGGGTTCTTAGACTTTACCAGGTAGCCACAAAGGTCTATTCCATGATACAATAAAAAGTTTGAGACCTGCTGGATTAGGAGATAATACAGTTAAGAGTTAAACCTTTTGTAGAAATACTTATAGATACAAGTTTTCTCTATATCTTCCTAATTCATTGAGAGCAATGGAATAAAAAGAAAATTTTCTTAGGCACAGAGTGCCAACTAAAGCATCTCAAAATGATAGACATCTCAATTTTTCTTAAAGAGTTTTAGATAGCCTCTACAATCTTTCTAACAAGTACATTCTGGTATCAAATTTCTCCAGTCACAAATTTCTGCTTTGGTGGAAATTGCATTCCTCCAATCTAGAGTAATTTCCTTTTGCTCATTCCTTAATGGAGAGTATCAATTCATCAGCAATGGGAGAGAAAAGGGAAATTACTGAGAGAACAAAAGATGAGAGAATAATGCTGTGAAGACTTTGGAAAAAAAAGTCAATCAGGGCCTGTTCTAATTCTAGTTCGCAAGAATGAAAAGCCAAGAGAAAGATGGCGTAACTCAGAAAACAGAGACTGGTGCAGAACTGGGGACCTATTTGTTGTTGCCTACTCACTCTTGATACAAGCCACTATGATGCTCTGCTTCCTCTTTGATGGATCCATCAATGGAGGAGTCATTTCAGGACTTTAATTTTTCATAATATATGCAATGTGATCACTTTGTCCATCAATGCAGTGTCAAGTAAAAACTCAGAGGTCACATTGCTAATCTGGTGATGGATGAGCTTTTCTGAACTCAGATAAGTTAGTCACAATTTGACCTTGAAGACTGTCCTGATTGGCATGACATAACAAATTTTGTTATCCCCTGACATAGCCCTTGGATCCCTAGATTATCTCCACACCATGATGAAATATGAGAGGAATTTCATGGATGACAAAGGAAATATTTTTTTTTCTGTTTTTTGTTTTTCCTTTCTGAACCCAGGTCAGAGACTGAGACACTGAACATAAGAGTTTTGTAGTCTAAGAAAGAGATGCATTTGAACAGAGGTAGAGTGGAAAGAGTTCTTTCAGAAGTACAAAAGCAGATGTGCATGTCCATGTGATCTAAGAGGGGAGTTTAAGAAATGAAACCTGTCTCTAATTTTCCCCCTTCCCAATCCTATAATTGCCAAATTATCATTCCTAAAGCAATTCCAGAAGTTCGTGGTTCCCTCCAGAAGAAAATATGATGAAAAATAATCTTTTTGACATTCAAAATCCTTCACAGTTTAGCTCCCACTTTCCTTTTTAGGTTGGCTGTACAATAGGTCCTTTCACACATAATACATTACAGTCAAATTGGTCCACTTGCTACTCTAAACATGTAATATCCATCTCCCATGTCCATGTCCTTTTACAATCTATACATTATCTTTGAAATGCTCCCCTCCTCTCCTTTGTCTCTTGAAATAATAAACTTTATTCCAGGCTCAGCTCAAATATGAAACCTTTTTTTGTTGTTGTTCTTTCCAATTATTCGCACCATCATGAAATTATTTTGCTTACTATTGGCATTTATTCATCTGGGCATACATCCCACCTCCAAATAGCATTGAGTTTTATTAAGGGAAACAAATATCCCAGTTTTTGTCTTTGTGTCTCTATCGCCTAGCAGGTGCTTAATAAGTATTTGCTTAATTAATTATTATAAAATCATGTTATTTAATTAATTTATGAATATAATCCCCCCTAGATCACTATCTTGTAGTAGAGAGGCTTGTGTGATTCAATGAAACTATGAAGGGTTATCCAAGATGGGTAGGTCATAGTGGAGAGTTCTGAGAAATGGTGATCTACTACAGAAGGAAATGGCAAACTATTCTAATATCTTTTCCAAGAAAACCCATGGACAGTGTTAGAATGATTTAAATATATATATATGACACTAGATGATGAGCCCTTCAGGTCAGAATGTATTCAGCATACTAGCAGGAAAGGGCAGAGGACAATTATAAGAAGTTTCAGTATTAACAAAATGTCTAGGCCAAAGTCAAAAAGAAGCTCATTTTGACTGTCTATAACAAAAACAAAGTGCAATGCTGCAAAGATCAATATCATATAGAAACTTGGAATATAAAATCTACAAACCAAAATAAGCTAGATGTGGTCAATTAGGAGATAGAAAGTTTAAAAATCGATATTTATTGATTTTATTTGAATTTATTTTTAAAATTTGTCATATTTAGTTTTCACCAGTTATTTGTAAAAACAACATTTTTATATTTGTTTTTAAAATTTTAAGTTCCAGATTCTCTTATTTCTCCCCTCTTCATTCCCCCCCCACTTATCGAAAAGGCACATGTGAAGTTATATATTTCCCTAAAAGTCATGTTGAGAAAGAAAACATAGATGTTTATCACCCACCAAAAAAAAAAAGAACCCTCAAGAAAAATGAAGTAAGAAAAAGTATGTTTCAATCTGTATTCAGACACAATCAGTTCTTTCTCTGAGTATGAATAGCATTTTTCATCATAAGTCCTTCAAAATCGTCTTGGATCATCATATTGCTAAGAATAGCAAAGTTATTCATAGCTGATCATTCCACAACATTGCTATTACATTTGTGTACAGCTCATGGAGGGCTTTCGAGGTTTTTCTGAGAGCATCCTCCTCATCATTTCTTATAGAAAAATAATATCCCATCATAAACATATGCCACATTTTATTCAGTCATTCCCCAATTGATGGGCATCCCTCAAATCCCCTGAGAAAAGAGTTTTTGAATATAAAAGTCCTTTTCTTTTTCTTTTTTTAGTGGGTTAATCTCCTTTGGGTTACATACCTAGTAATGATATTGTTAGATGAAAGGATGTGCAATTTTTTAAAAGCTCTTTGGGCCCAGTACATATGTTCACATCTTTTAATCTTTATTTCAGTTCCCTATATGTTTGATATGAGAAATAAGGCCTTCATGAGAGAAATTTACTTTAAAATTATTTTCACAATTACTATTACTGATCGTATCCTCTCTCCCTTTATTCTATTCTCCCTTTTCTTTTACCCTGTCCCTCAAATGTTTTGCTTCTAACCACCCCCTTCCCCAATATGCCCTCTTTTCTATCAATCTTGCTCTTTTCTATATTCCTAGAACTGTGAGGCTTTAGATCCACTTTAGGTTTAAGTTCTAGTGTTTTGGTGCTCCTACGTACCCTGGGACTGTGAGCTAGTACTGCTATTCCTTTTGTCTGTGGACTAAGACCTCCAGAAGTCACTGCTGTTGCTGTTCCTTCTGCTAATTCAGTGACTCCCAATACCCTGCTCTTAATTTACTGGGGTTGGGGCTGTGCTGGTGCATCTGCACTGGGTCATATGACAGGACCATTGTGGTGCACCAGAATGTTCCCGCTGACCTTCGAGATTGTCTTTGGCTGGAAAATTGTTCCACTCCATATTTTTTGTGAGTTCTGAAACTAAAATTTGTTTCTAGTCACCAGTTAAGGATATTTGGAGGAGATTGGGAGACATGTTGGGCAAGTCCCTGCTTTTGCTCCGCCTTCCCCATCAGTGAATTTAAATGTGAAATTATTTAATTCAAATGATCACTACATATATTACTGTGGGCAAAAATCCCTTAGAAGAAACGGAGTAGCCCTCAAAGTTAATAAGAATGAGAAAAGCCATACTGGAGCATAATCTCAAAAATGACAATGATATCTGTCCAAATTCAAGACAAGTCATTCAGCTGTATTGTAATAAAGACTATGCTCCAACCACTGATCCCAAAAAGGCCAAAGTCTATCCATTCTACAAAGACTTACAATATCTTCTAGAAGTTAGATTCATGTAGAGGATTGGAATGCTAAAAGAGGAAATCAAAAAGTTGAAGGAATAACAGGCAATTTGACTTTGGAGTACAAAATGAAACAGCACAGGGACTAATAGAAATTCATCAATATATCTCAGTAGTAATAGCAAACCCAAAAAGTGGTTCTATACACATGACCATCACCAAATGATCAATTTAGAAATCATATTGATCATATACTTTGCAGCCAAAATTGGAGAGCTTCATATTATCAGCTAAACCAAGACCCGGAGCTGACTATGGATCAGATCATGAATGTCTGTTGTAAAATTTAGACTTAAATTGAAGCAGGGAAAGCTATTAGACCTTAAAGTATGACTTAAATAGCATCCATTATGATTATGAAGTGGAGGTGATAGATAGATTCAAGGGATTAAATCTGGTGGATAGAGTGCCTGATTAACTATGGACAGAGATTCACAATACTGTACAGGAGGCAGTAACCAAAACTTAAAAACAAACAAACAAAAAATAAAATAAAATAAAATAAAATAAAGAACAAAAAAGCAAAATGGCTGTCTGATGAGCTTTACAAATACTTGAGAAAAGAAAGGATAAACAAAAGAAGGATAGTGAAAGATAAAAAAAAGAAGGTAAGATAAGCCTAATTGAATGCAGAATTCTATAGAATAACAAGGAGATATATGGTTTTCTTAAATGAATAAAGCAATATATATATATATGCATATATATTTTTAAAAGAAAACAATAGAATAGGAAAGATGCCTTAGAGAAAATTAGAGATTTCAAGGGAAAAATTTGTGTAAAAATGAGCATCATAAATGGCATAAACAATAGACAGAAGAAGAGATTAGGAAGAGGTGGCAAGAATACACACACAACTATGCAGAAAACATCTTAGCATAACTATTAACCACAGTGGTGTGGTTACTCATCTAGAATTATGCATTTTGGAGAATAAAGTCAAATGTTATCTTAGGAAGCATTGCTAAAAATAAAGTTAGGAGAGATGAAAGAATTTCAACTGAACTATTTAAAAATCCTAAAAGTTGATTCTGTTAAAATGCTACACTTTATATGCTAGTAATTTTTTTTAAAAATACAACATTGGAACCTGGATTGGAAAAGATCAGTTTACATGCCAGTCCTAAAGAAGGACAATGGCAAATAATTTTCAAAATATCAAGACCTTGCCATCATTTTACATTCCAAAACAGCTATGTTTAAGACTGCAGACAAGGCTTCAGCAACATAAGAAACAAGAATTATCAAAAGAGCAGGCTGGTTTTCAAAAAGGCAGAGGAATTAGAGACCAAGCTGTCAACATTTGCTGGATTCTGATGATAGCAATGGAATGCCCAAAAAACCCTCTTTATGACTACACTTTGAGCCTTTGACTGCTCACAACAAAATGTGGCAAGTTCTCAAAGAAATCGAAGTGTTAGTTCATCTTTATTTGCCTCCTGAGAAAACTGTATGCAAGTTAGAGCCAAATATAGAAAAACTAATGAGATTAAGATTGGAAAAGGAGAATGACAAGACTGTTTACTGTCACCTTATTTATTTAACTAATATGCAAAGTATATTTAAGTGAAATGCCAGACTGGGTGAATTAAAAACCAGATATAAAGTTGCTGAAGAAATATCAACAGTCTCAGATATGCAGGTGATAACATTCTGCTGGCAGAAAGTGAGGGAGATTAAGAAGCATCTTGATGAGAGTGGAAGAAGAGAATATAAAAGCTGGTTTGAAGCTTAACATAAGAAAACCAAGAACTAAGATCTTGCTAACCGGTCCTATCATTTCCTGGTAAACAGAAGGAAAATAAATTGAAGCAGTGTTAGATTTTATATTCTTGGACTCAAAGATCATTGCAGATTGCAATCATGAAATGAAAAGATGTTTTGCCCCTTGAAAGAAAAGCTATGGCAAATCTGAACAGTATAAATATGAAAAAGCAGAGACATCCTTTTTCTAACAAAAGTCCATATACTCAAAGCTGTGGTTTCTCCACTAGCAAGTTTGGCTGTGAGAGTTGGATTACAAGGAAAGCTGAGTACTGCAAAATTGATGTGGATGCCGAAGAGTACTTTTGAAAGTCCCTTGGACAGCAAGGTGATCAAATCAGTCAATTCTTAAAGAAATTAATTCAGACTATTCACTGGAAGGTCAAATACTAAAGCTGAAACCTAAATACTTTGTCCACATAATGGGAAGACTTATTGGATTCACTGGAAAAACCCCAGATGTTGGGAAAGAGTGAAGATTAAAGGCAGAGGGGGTGACACAGAATGAGATAATAGATTGTGTCATGTAAATCATGAACTTGAACTTGGACAGATTTCAGGAGAGAGTAGAAGATAAAAGATCCTGGAGGGCAATGGTCCATAGAGTCAAAAACAGCTCAACACCAAAAAATGTGTTGTCATAATTTCATATGTAAATGCATATTCCTTTTCTTTTGTGAATATTTGTGGGTGCTGAAAAGGACAGAAAAAAGTGAACTTGTACTTGTAATGATGAGAAAAATCAGCTTGAGAGGAAAATAACTGCATCAGATAAATGTGCTTGAGGAGAATTATTGAGTCTTTTGAGAGGACTAAAAAGAGATCATTCTCTTCCTTAAGTGAAAGCCCTGATGGAAGGTGGAGATGGCTTCAAGATACTGTCATCCATCAGTTTATTTACATATGACTTTTTAAAAGGATTTGAAGGAGATGGAAGTGAAGAAAAATAGAAATCAAATAACTATTGGGGGAATATGGAATGATTGTGTGAGAACTGTTGGGGTCATACCTCAGAGAAAGTATTTTATTTTATTTTTTCATTATCAAGGTATTAGAGGATGAGTGGTAAAGCTCATACAAGAAGCCATTTGATTGAAAGAGTACCTAGTGCTCAAAAGATATGAACAAACAATTCTCAAAAGAATTTCAAACTATTAAGAACCATATGCTCTAAATCACAAATATGAGAAATGCAAATTAAAACAACCTTGATAGTTCATCTCACACCCAGCAAACTGACAAAAATGACAAAAAGATGGAATAACTATGGCAAAGGTTTTAGAAAGCCAAGTGTTAATGGACCTCTAAATGGATACAATTGTTCTGGAAAACAATTCATAATTATTTAAATAAAATGGCTAAAAGGCTTATGACCTTTGACTCAGATATATCACTTCTAGGCACCTACCCCCAAGAAAGTAATTGCTAAAATGGAAAGATATATATATATATATATATATATATATATATATATATATATATATATATATATATATATATATATATATATATATATATATGTTGAAATATGTAAAATAGCACTTTTGTGGTAGTAAAGAAATGGAAATAAAGTTATATACCAATTGAGGAATAGCTAAGTGAATTATGGAACAAAATAATAGATGTTTATATCTATTTTACTTATTATATATATATATATATCATATGTATATAATTATTGTATTTCTCTTTGCTAAGTGCTTTACAATGACTTTATTATTTATTCCTTATAATAACCCTGGAGGTAGGTAAAATTGCCCCCATTTTATAGATGAGAAAATTGAGGCAAATAGAGGTTAAATGGCAAACAGAGGTTAAATGACTTGCTCAGTGTCACATAATCCAAATGTCTCAGTTTGAATATAAATTCATGTCTCCTTTACTCCAAACTTAGTTCCTTATCCACTGCACCACCTAATTGTCTCTACAGGACTTTAATGAAATAACTTTGACAACTACAGAGAAGCATGGAAAGATTTATGCAAACTAATGCTGTTGGAATACACAGGGAGCCACCTGATAGTGGTTGCTGGAGATCCAACCCAGAATGGATCTCCTCTTATGAGAGGATGATACAAGGAGACAGAGAGGCAGTTGCTGTTCTCTGACCTCTCTGACTGAGAGGCCATTGTGTTGTCTGATCTCTCTCCTCTTCCCTCTGCCTCCAATTTATTTCATTCCCAGTTCACACCTGTGTCAGCAAAGGCTGCTTTGTAACTCCTTCCAATGTTATGATCCACAGCTGTGGAGGTTCTCGGAGAATTGACCTGTCCCTTAACATAACTCAAAGCAAAGTAAACAGATTCAGAAGAACGACATACAAAATGAGTATGACAATGCACAATCTAAATTGAAATAACAAAACAATCAGATAAAAATTTTAATGAAATCATAAACAATCAAAAGTGAATATGCTCAAAATACAAAGAACAAATTTGAATCCAAAAAAAGCAATATGAAAAGATTTCCCCTCACACCATGCCTTTGTGGAGATAAGGAACTTAACAAGTATAGAGCATTGCTCTAATGTAAGACTTTTTTCTATGTATTGAGTGGTTTTGTTGGATTTGCTTTCTCTTTTACCTTTTTCTTTTAAAATAAAATGCCTTTATTATAAGAACTGGATCTCTGTGAAGGGAGAGGCACAACCATGCAGGGAGAAATTTAGGTTATATAAGCAAAAGCTATCATAAGTCTATTTTTAAAGAGTCAGTAGAATCATTGAAGTTGATGGGAAACACACCAATAGAAGCTCAGAGATTACAGTGGTAAGTAATAGAAATGCATCTCCCTGTACCCCATACCCCATCGTACATACATACACACATGCTGTGGTTACCCCTAGGATCATGGGAATCTCAGACTCTATGTGCCTGTGGCTACCCTGACACTTATACTTGGGGGGAGGGAAGGAATATCTGGGCAGGATGAAAGCAGGTTGGGGGTGAATGAAAGAGTAGTATGGGCAACATGGCATGTCACACCAAGCTATGTTATCACCTTGGAATGGGTTCCAAAATTTTTCTCCATAGTTAATATCATTATATGGGTACCTTAAAGTTAAGATTGAGATACTCCTTCTGGCACTTTCACTGTTTCACATTTTCACTGCCCCCCATACCTAGAATTCTATCTCTCTGCTTCTCTTCCTTCTGGATTCCATCAAGTTCCTACTAAAATCCCATCTTCTACAGGAAGACTTTCTCAATCCTCCTTAATTATAGTCTCTCTGGTGATTATTTCCCATTTATTCTGTGTAGAGTTTGTTCTTACACCTTTGTTTGCATATTGTCTCTTTGATTAGACTGTGAGCTCCATGAAAATATGAACTGTCTTTTACCTTTCCTTGTATTCTCAATGCTTACTATAGTGCTTGGCACATGTGCCTAATAGTTATTGATTGATAGACAGTAATTATATGTAAAAAAATCAATTTTCTATCCAAAAGTCCATGATGCATCGATATAACTGGTTATATTTGGTAACCATTTTATAACTGCATTTTCAACAGAATATATTGTTTTAAATTGTGCCTGTTTCTCTCTGAGAGAAGCAAACATTTTATCCATATTCTAGAAGGAAAGATTATTCAAAACAATAAATGACTTAGGATTAGAAGAATTCTTTAAGAGTTATCACTTTTTATTTCTATTTCTGTAGTAGGTGATGTTGAACTAAGAGGTCACTGGGCTTTTCTCTGCTATGGCTAATGTCTCCAAAAATAAACAAACAAATAAATAATGAACGAGATCGCAAATCTCATATTGGTAGGGAACTTAATAGCAATCCAATGTTAGTGATATCTACACAAGAATCTCTACAGTGAAACACCCTATCCCTCACTGGCCATCCAGCCTTTGTCTGGTGATGTCTCATCTACTACTATTCAAAACTTCCTGTACAACTTTGATATAGCTCTATGATGAAATGGTGCCTTAATGGACCGTCTTTTGCCTCTTTGAACCATTTACCCATTGTTCATAATTCTACTCCCTGGGGTCTATTCTGTCTTCTATAAGATAGTTAACTATCTCATCCCCACTAGGTATTTTCAAGTCTAGTTGTCTCCACTTTCTTCAATCAATCTTCCTTCAAATGGCAAGGATACATTCTCATCCACGATTCCCTATCTCTGCATGATTGTCATGTTATCTATGTCCTTTCTAAAATAGGTGTTATGCCACAGTCTCCTTGAACTGTTCTATCTCAGTTTCCCTGCATTAGTTTCCCTGAATTATATCTCCATTTCCCCGAGTTAGTATGCAACTCCTGCCTTTTTTCCTATCCATTTCGGCTGTACTACCCACTCTAAACATTCCAAAAGATAAGACTATCTCAGATACCTAATTGACATCTTCTGTTTGTTCAGACATCCTGACTCTGGCCTCCCAGTTAGTAAAAATTTATAGTTTTCACCCCCATCCTGCTAGAACTGAATTTATGGCCCATCCTGTTCTTTGCCTCCTGCTTTTGGTTCTCTTCTTACTAGAGTCATTAAAAAAAAATAACAAAAAAACCTTGGAATTTCACATTCACCACTGGATACTTTGAGACAAGAGTCCTGTCCAGTTAATCAATTGAGCTCTCCAATAAATAAAATATTAGAACTCTCTAATCTCTATCTTGCCTCAGTTTCTCCAGAATTACATATCTTTCTAAAATTCTTTATGCAATTTGATCAGGAGAGAAAATGGTCATCCCATTTATCTGCCTCCAATTTATCTCATTCCCAGTTTGCAACACCTGTGTCAGCAAAGGCTGCTTTGCAACTCTTTCAGATGTTATGATCCACAGCTGTGGAGGCTCTCGGAGAATTGACCTGTCCCTTAACATAACACAAAGCAAAGTAAACAGATTCAGGAGAACAACATACAAAATGAGTATAACAATGCACAATCTAAATTGAAATAACAAAATAATCAGATGAAAAATTTAATGAAATAATAAACAATCAAAAGTGAATATGCCCAAAATACAAAGAAGAAATTTGAATCAAAAAAAAAAAAAGCAATATGAAAAGATCCCCCCCCATGCCTTTATGGAGACAGGAACTTCACAAGTATGGAACCTTGCTATAATGTAAGATTTTCTCTACGAACCATGTTCTACCATATCATAGATATTTCTCTCTCTCTCTGTCTCTGTCTCTCTCTCTCTCTCTCTCTCTCTCTCTCTCTCTCTCTCTCTCTCTCTCTCTCTCTCTCTCTCTCTCTCTCTCTCCCTTTCTTTCTTTTTCCCTAGGTTTCTTTCTTGATGCTCTAGCACACTGTTGGCTAACATTGAGATTACAGTCCATTTATATCCCTAGATCTTTTTTTCAAATGAACTACTGTCCGATCATATTTTCCCCAAATGGAAGAGACTATTCCCTATGTAATTGCATGTCCTATTACTTTTGAATTATATTCTACCTTTTACACATTAAATTATGTTATGCACTCTGCTGGGTGAACATGTGATTTGGTTGCCCAAGATTTAAGATGCACCTTTACTGATTCCTATTTTCTTGTCCGAAATGGCAAAGGGCCTAGCTGGGTTAGAGATGCAACCTGTTGTTCAAAGAACAAAATCTTTCTACCTGATCCTCATGGGACTCTTACCAACAATGCTAACCTCATTAAAACCATGACCAAAATTAATCAAAAAAAATGTAAAAGCTGCAATTATTGCTAAGGGTCTGAAGAAGGTCTTTTGAACTCTAAGTTCAGCAATTTATGCATTGTACTATCTAGCTGCCTGTACCAGTGAAATTCTAGATCTCTTACCTTTCCTATATACAAGGCACCGTGCTGGATGCTGAGGAAGAAAGGAGAAAAAATCACAGAATCTCACTGTTGGACAGGATCACCTCAGTGACTCTTCCAGAGCTTCTTAAACTTTTCCCACTCACAACCTCTTTGTGCCTGAGAAATTTTTGCATGACCACAGATATATAGGTATACAAATTAAATACTATGTACTGATAATAAATCATTATTTCTGACCCCACATTCATTTAAGAAACTGGGTACCTCAACTATCTCACAATTTAAGTTTCCACTGTAATTTTCCAGACAGATAGATCATCTAGGCCTAGGCTCTCCTTAAGGATCTCTAAAAAAGGGGAATGCACTTCTCCTGAAGCAGCTCCTTCCAGTTTTGGACAGTTCCAACTGTAAGAAAAAGGGTATCTAAACTATCTCATAACTTAAGTTTCCACTGTAATTTTCCAGACAGGTAGATCATCTAGGCTCTCCTAAAGGATCTCTAAAAAAAGGGAATGCACTTCTCCTGAAGCAGCTCCTTCCAGTTTTGGACAGTTGCAACTGTAAGAAAAAGGATACCTAAACTATCTCATAACTTAAGTTTCCACTGTAATTTTCCAGACAGGTAGATCATCTAGGCCTAGGCTCTCCTAAAGGATCTCTAAAAAAAGGGAATGCACTTCTCCTGAAGCAGCTCCTTCCAGTTTTGGACAGTTCCAAGTATAAGGAAAAGTTTCCTGACAGCCGGGCTAAAATGTGCTTCATTGAAATATCCATTATGCAAATATAGTCCTTCCCTCAAGGTGGGAGAGAAAAGCAGTAGATATTCCCCTGCAGAGTCACAGTGAGGGAGAGTAGTCATTTCAGACAACACTAGGAGCTTGTGGGAGAAGCCCCGCCTGAAATAACCTGCAGTTAATGATTTCCCCAAGCCCCCAGGCAGCAGTGGGCCAGATGACAATTCCTGCTGCAGCAGCAATGCCGCTCCCCTTCTCCCAGCCCCTCCCCATCCCATCTGTCTCCTCTCCCCACTGGTGCTGACACAAGCAGCTTGGCCATCACTACATGTAAAAAGGTAACTCTGAAATCCAGTAGTGCTGGGAGGCAAGGAGACAAAGGCCAGTTGCCCTGAACTCTAAAGAATGAGATGAGTGCCGGGGATTAGGGACTGGGCAGGAAGGCAAGAAGTTTAGAATGGGCCCTAGCAGCAAACCGATTCATCTTTCCCTTTGGAAATGTACACAGGAAACAGCCTGCTAATGGGTTAAGGGCTGCTCTCAGAGTCCAGAAGTCCAAGTTTAAACTATGGTATATACTAGCTGTGTGACTCTGGGCATTTTTCATAACCTCTCAATGCCTCCGGGCAGTTATCATTATAAATCGCAGAACAGTTACCAATCCACATTGGCAGGGGTTTACTTACCTGGAGTTTCTGATACCAATTTACTCTCACATAGAAGAAAAATAAATAAGCACATACATTTCTGAGGGCAGATGGATTTCTTTTGGGAGAAGTCATGTCATATTCACTATAGTGATAGTTAAAAATCTCCAGTGGACAGTAGCAGGTAGGAGACAAGTGAGAGAAAAAAAAATAATTAGGAAGAATGAAACTTGGGAAGAGAGAGACATTTTGTCTTAAAACATCTATCTGTGTCCCTTTCTGGCTTCCAGACTTTTTTTTTTTTTGTCTTTTCTCTAATATTTTATCACGTTTTCAAAGAACAAACAACAAACTTGGATTGCATAACAAATAAAAGATAAATCATACATAAGCAAAAAACATTTCATGTCTGTTTCACTCCTTTTCTTGTCCCCCCAATATAACAAGTATCGTATTGCTTATAGGATTAAAGAAATGAGAAATCCCAGTATTTCTGTATACTGAAGCTGGGTTTAGATAGACACATTTACTGTGATAAATGAAGCTTACATCTAAAGGGAGCCATATAGGATTTTAAATGACCATTTTTCAGTACAGCTAATTGTAACTGTTTACATAGACAATAGAATCGAGTCATTAAGCTGGGCAAAAAGGGAAAACTTTCTAACTATTCTTTTTTCTCTATTTTTTTCCAATTTTATATAAAAACAAATTTTACATTTAAGAAATTGAGTTCTAAATTCTCTGCTCTGTCTTTCTCATTAAAAGGCAAAGCGTCATACAAAACATTTGTGTATTAGTCATATTTTGAAAGAAAACACAAAGAAAAGACAAAGAAAGATTTTTAAAAGTATGCTTCAATCTGAATTCAGATTCCATCTGTTCTTTCAGTGAAGGTGGATATCCTCATTGAGTCCTTTGGATTTGTCAGATCATTGTCTTTCTGAAAATAGCTGTCATTCACTTGATTATCAAATAACATGCTGCATATACCACTTGGGTTCTGGTCACTTCTTTTTGCCTCGTCTCATGTAACTCTTCCCAGACTTATCTGAAAACATCTTGTTCATCATTTCATATCGCACAATAGGATTCCAACATCATACCACAACTTGTTCAGCTATTCGCCAATGGATGGACATCCCCGCAATTTCTAATATTTTGCCACTTCAAGGAGAACTGTTATAAATAGTTTTGTATCTATAGTTCCCTTTCCCTTTTAAAAAAAATCTCTTTGAGATACTGAATACTAGACAGAGTTTTGGATATAATTCCAAATTGCTTTCCAGAATGGATGGCTCAGTTCACAACTCCATCGACCTTAGTGTTCCAATTTTCCAACATCCCTTCCAATATTTATTATTTTCCTTTTGTGTCATGTTAGCCAGTCTGACAGTTGTGAGGTGATACCTCAGAATTGTTTTAATTTGTGTTTCATCAATAGTGATTTAGAGTATTTTTATATGACTAGAGATGGCTTTGATTTCTTCATCTGAAAACTGGTAATTTTATTTATTTCCAACCCATAAATAAAGGAATTGCCATTATAACATACCAAAGGAATGGACAGAATCAGCACTAGATGGGGTATTGAGGTCTTTTTCCCCAGTGTTGAATGTTAGAGGGCACTGACATACTTTTTTCAGCAGCATGGAAACTACTGAGTTTAGAAGAAAATTAGCAAAAAAAAAATATATTCAGATGTGTTAGTGGTCTGTTCAGTTTGGAATTTTGCTCCAGTGATACAGATTACAACCATATCTGCCCTTTCCAAATAGTTCTTGGGGGGAAAGGAAGGCAATGAGCATTCATTTTTTAAAGTACCTACTCTATAGCAGGCACTGTGCTAAATGCTTTATAAATATTACCTCATTTAAACCTCACTACAATCCTGGGAAGTATGTGATATTTTACAGAAAAGGAAACTGAGGCAAGCAGAAGTTAAGTGATTTTGCCCAGGATGACACAGCAAGGAAGTGTCCAGTATTCTATGTAACAATCAACTTTTCTCCTGACATTTCAAGTCTTACCTTTCAACCCTCATCCTTGCAATGGGTCCAGCTCATCTTTTCTTTCTAGCATTCTTCAATGATATCTTCTACTCCTATCCTTCAGTATTCCCCAATGGGCAATCATTACGGTCTCCTCATATCCACTATATATTGTCTCCTAACTGTGTTACTCATTTTTTCTTCTTCAGAGATTTTGGTAGCCCATCTCTCATCACCATACAACAACACTAGTGGAAAGTTGGTATTAAAAACATGGCCCTCTATTGCCTCTTAACAAGAATGCCTTAAAATAGGAAAGTACCAGATGGTTCATGCTTCCTTCCTCCAGCTCCCCATACTTACCCCATGTCCTCAATGTGTCCCAAAATTTTTTGTTCTCTCCACCCCCTCAACTAAAATCGACTTTGAAAACTTGCTCAACACTAGTTTTCATTGCCCCAAGCAAGTTTTTTTTTTGAAATTTGCCTTAAGCATGAAAAATGCCAATGAAGATGGCTCTGGGAGATGACAGATGGACAGCCCACAGGCTCCTCTGCAACTCCTGAAGGGCTAATGCTCCTAGAGGAAGACCCTCAACATGGCAGGGATGCACAAGAGGAGAAAGCATGTAAACAGGGTACAATCTGTGCCATCCCAAGTATGACTCACATTCATGAGACCACAAATCCCCTGAAGTATTAAAGAAAGATGAGGTTATTAGACACACTATTTTTTGAAAATAAATCCATTTTCTCGGTTTAGTGGGGGCTTCTCTTTGCTCTTCCAATTCCATCCTTATTATTAGTATCTGGAATCTTGATTGCATTTATTGTATTTTTCCTTATAAATAAAAAATGAAATATAAGAATTTTCCAAGTTAAGAGGGCCTGGCACACAGATGCATGATTGCAAGCTGCTTTCCCTGCTGTCCCCTCTGAAACCCAAATTCTATCACTCTCTTGTTTTCCTTCTTTCAGAATTTCTCCTTTTCTTCCTTCCATGTCTGTGCCAAAATAATTTTTAAATGCAAGCACATTATTGTTGTTGTTCATTCATTTTAATAGTGTCCAGCTCTTCATGACCTCATCTGGGATTTCTTGGCAGATACTGAAGTGGTTTTCCATTTCCTTCTCAAGTTAATATTATTAATAAAAAACCTGAGACAAATAGGATTAAGTGACTTGCCCAGGATCACACAGCTAGGAAGTATCTGAGGCTGGATTTGAACTCAGCTCTTCCTGACCCCAATCCCAGCATCTTTCCACACACCATCCAACTACCCAAGCATTTTCTTAGTGTCATATTATGACAGATCACAGAGCTGAAAAGAGACTGACAGGCCCCATCTAGTCCAAATCCCTGATTCCACATGGGAGAAATATGAACCACTGACAAGAGAAGAGATTTGGCCAGAATGACAAAGCAGAATCTGCTTTTGAACTTGGGTCCTTTGAACTCAGATTCACTGTACTTTTCACCAGACAGCAAATGGACAAAAAACACATCTGATGAGGAAGTATTACTGGTAAAAGTGCCCATATTAGCAAAATTCCCAAATATAAATAGCAGACCCAATTGCTTCTAAAGCCTTGGAAATAACCCAGAAGTTTCCTTCAGAATCTCCTTAAAGATTCTGGGCATAATACATAAGTCTCTTTCTGGCAAAGAGCTGAATTCAAATCCCTCTGCAAGTATCTCTTAGAGTCATGATTCTGGAAACAGTATTTAGCTTCTCTGTGCCAAAAGTGCCTTAGCCACAAAATGAGGGTCTATGGTCTATGGTCTATGGTCCCTATAGTCTTCTCTGCCTCTAACTCTATGATATTTATCTCTAAAAGGCTGATTGTTCTTGTATCCCCAGGATTATAGATTTAAGAGACAGAAGAGAGCTTGTTATCTGCACATTCATTCTACAACCATAAAGATTAAGCAGTTTATCCAAGGTTACAAGGATAGTGAATGATAAAGCCAGGATTTGAATCCAGGTCTTTTCACTCCAAATCTTCCTCTTTCCCCTGCATCAAGAACAAAAAGTATGTCATATATTTATTGATTTTGCTGGGCAGCTAAGGGATGTAGTGGACAGAATCCAGAACTGAATTCAGGAAAACCTAAATTCAAAGTTAGACTCAGATGTCACCCTGGTTGAGTCACTTAACCCTGTTTACTATTTCTTCATTTGTAAAATAACCTGGAGCAAAAAATAGAAAACTACTCCAATATCTCTGCCAAGAAAAATTCCAAATGGGGGCTTTAGCTGGAGACAACTGAAATGGATGAATAACAAGAACAAATTGTTTTTCTGTTTCAGCTTAATTACTAGTATTGCTGAAATTTTTTTTCTCTTTTTCATTTTAGAATTCCTTTATTCCATTACATCCAAGGTTAAGTAGCCTTTTATGGGCTAACCTGAGAACTTTACATTGTTTACTGTGTTCCAATAGGCAAATGCTTTGCTAGTTCCAAATATCAGACCAGGAATGAGAATTTCTATCTGGTACTAATGTCATTTTTTTTTTTTTTTTTTGTCTCAGCTTCCTCAATTTTTCCACTAGGTGGCATCCATAACCTGGATTTCATTTTGCTTGTTGGGCTGAAAAAGTTTATTTTTCCTCATAAGGGAAACCTCTCCTAAACCCTGTGTCAGACATCTACGTTACCCAGGAAGCCTCTGGGATTTCTTAGCAAGCTGCCCCTGAATGAATTAAAAAAAGACATCTAAAAGTTGGTACTATTGCTCATTTGAAAATCAGAGCTGTGCCAGACTACAATTTCCCAGGATTTCTTTTTACCCTTTCCTAAGACTCCTAGTCCTCTCTGCATATATTTTCTAAGGTCACCTGACCTCTTGGGGGTGGGGGGTCTCCCTTCACTTGGGATTGATCCATTAAAGTCTGAAAAAATAATTTTTTTTTAGCCAACTCCTCCAAAAGTTTGCCAACTTTTTTCATTTTTTAAAGTTCTCACAACAAGAATCTCCTATTTGCACAAGGGTTTGCATATTAAATAATAACAATTCATAGAGGGTTGTTGGTAACTGTCCAAAGAGAGCAGAAACTCATAACAAACAAAATTCAGGCTATGTTTTTTAGCTTAGTTTTTTTTTTTTTTTTTAATTTATTTTATTTGTTGTTTGCCCCATGGAAAACCAAGCACAGAAGGGAAGAAAAAAAGGCCTCAGCAACTCAGAAAATTCTAATGTGGATAATGTAGAGCTGGAGTTAGAAGGGATTACAGAGACATCTAATCTAACCTCCTCCTTACAGGTGAGGAAACTGAGCCACAAAGACATTAAGCAGTTTGCCTACTGTTACCCAAGTGTTAAGACAAAAGTTGTCAAAAGGTCCTTTAGTTTGATGTTTTTATTCTTGGTGGGTTTTTGGTTTTTTTTTTTTGTTTTTTTTTGACCAAATTGTAAAGCAGTCAATTCTAAAGCTCAACATTTCCAACATCCCATTTGAAGACTAGATTATGGTGGGTTGTGGGGATTTAAGAATAATAAACTTGGCAGTTCTCTAGGACACAAAGGCAGGGCTGATGTGCATTAGAAGTTCCCTACAGGCATGAAAACCCAGGGACAATTTTAATCCTTTTCCTTCTCCCTCTACCTCTCAGCCTATCTTTCCCTCTCCCTCTTTTTATCCTTATCTTTATCTTATTCTTCTCTCAATCCTATCACCCTCTCCCAATCTCTAACTGGATCTTTCTCCCCCTTCTCCTTCTCCTCTCTCCCAGCCCATATCTATTTTCTCATCCTTAAGCTACTGGGGCAAAGATATTTCTCTAGATCTCCTCTGTACTACACATGAGAGGGCATTTAAATAACCAGCTGATGGTGAAGATACAGGGTAGTGAAATCTGACACATGGAGACTCATTTCAATAGTGTCAGGAGAATACAATATGACAGGCATTATGCTGAGAGAGGAGGGCATGCTATGTTTTTGTTTGTTTAGCTTCTTTAGAGTTTAGAATCCTTTTTTAAGGACTTAGTAAATGAGGGTTAAAATTAACCCAATCAATTATGTACCTTCCTCTTATCTTATGGCAGAGTACAACATTCATAGGACTATTGGATTTCAGTTTGGAAGGTTCTTAAAGAATGTCTATAGATAGCTAAAGGAGGCACTGGATAGAGCTCTGGACCTGCCCTCTGGAAGACTTGAATTCAAATGATACCTCAGATGCATACTAGCCATGTTACTTTGGGGAGGTGACAATCTTTCTCTACCTCAGTTTCTTTTTCTATAAATGGGGACTATAGTATATTAAAGTACAATATAGTATAGTATGAAAGTAGAGTATAGTATATAGTGTATACTCCAGTAGACCTTGGCCCAAAGCTATTTAACATTTTAATCAATGATTTAGCCAAAAGCATGATATCTCTATCAAATCTAATATAATGCAAATTCTTGCTGATTATTTGACTTATTGATTGATTGAGACACTGGATATGTTTAATATGGAGGAAAAAAAACTTCAAGTTAGGGAGAGAATAAGAGCTGTCGTCAAAATGTCACATGGAAGAAAGATCGTTTGTGGGATTCAGAGGCAAATGGTAGAAGTTACAATAAAAGAAAACTTTAGTCTTGAGCTTGCTATGATTATAGCTGCACAAAAGTGGAATGAGCTGCCTTAGAAGAAAGAGTTCCCTTTGAACCAACAGCTAAGTGGCATAGGGGATACAATGCTGGAATAGAAATCAGCATAAACTGAGTCAAAATCCATCTTATAGACATACTAGCTATGATCCTGGACAAATCACTTTACCTATGTCTGCCTCAGTTTTTTCATCTGTAAAATAGGGATAACAATAGCACCTGTCTTTCAGAATTGTTATGAACTATATAAATGAACTATTCTTATTGTAGACACTTTCCCCATTATGTTCTATATTATACTATAATATACAATATTATTCTATTCTATATAACATTCTGTTGTTATTATATTATAGTCATTGTTCTTACTAGCCATTTTTTAACAGTTCAAGATTATTTTACAGATATGACTAGGACTGGATGCCAATGAGGTCACTGCCATTCTCACAGTCTGTGATTCCCTGAAGTTTGACCCAGACAACACAAGATCCATTTCTGTTTCATATCCCATCATACCCTGGATTACTCTGTACCAGTAGAGTAATTATTCAGTACATACGCATCTCAGTGGAGTTCAAAATGTAGGGTATCAAAGTACATAATCAAAAGCAGCTCTGGTTTGAATTTGTAGTTGAAATCTCAGCGCCCCATTGGTGTCAATGGCATAACCAACTCAGTCTCTAATTAGATGTATAAAAGTTACCCCAAGGATTTAACAGTTGTTCATCTACCCAATTGCCCTTTAATAAGAGGGAGACTAGGACTTCTGAGGAAGTGTTAGGAATCAAGAAAGAACTAAGATTCCAATGATTTTAATAACTTGTCATGAAGGTTCACTTTTAGAAAAGGGTCACATTAAAAGGGAAACTGAAGGTGGCTAGATGTCTTTTCCTTTTATCTCAACTTGGGGTCTATTTAGCATGGGGATTAGACCTGGAAAAAATATCTTAGAGGACTTCTAATCTGTAACGTGCTCTCCTGGCAGTTACAATTACTAGTCTGTCCTTGACCCACCAGAGTACCTTTGACCACTGTCCTTTGCAGTGTGAGCTCTACCCGGCTCGCCTCCTCTGAGGCCTTCTAAGGTCTCTGGCCACAATCTCTTGAATCTATAGCTTAGTAACCGGTAGCGCACTCAAGAACAACCACATGTAATCTTAAAAGCCTTTATTATACCTACTCACATAATGCCCTAACTGATGCCCTGACTTGTTGGTTCCCTGGTGAACACCTGGTCAGAAGACCCATGTGTTCACTACCAAAACCCTTACCTCTTTCGGCTACCCATCTTGGCTTGGCCACCCAGGCTAGGAGCCAGGGTGAACAGCAGGAGGTTAAAGAGGGCGGTTGCTGCCTGCAGTGGGCTTATATAGGGCCTGTGAGGTCACACACACAGCCAATCAGCGAGAGAGTCACCCATTACAAAACTATCTCAATATGGCCAGGATCCCGCCCAAGGGCAGTCCTAATATCCACAGAAATTACTTCTGGGCCTCAATCCCGATGCACTGTGTCCGCCCATTTAAAGGGCCCTTACAATTCCCTTTCTCTTGTTTTGCGGGAACCGCACATCTCATCAAGCTAAACTTTTAGCACCAGCTATAGTTCACTTGATCCATGAGATGACAGTGTGTTATGCCCAAGGAGGTACAAAGCAGCAAATCAGTAAACAGAAGTATGACAATGAGAACCAGGCTCAACAGTGGCCCAAGTGTTCAACCCATTCATCAAAGTCATACTCGAGATAATAGGCCAAAGAGATTGGATGCCAATGAGGTAGGATGTCAACACTGAGGTGGGAAGTCAACAAGGTAAAACATCACAATTCTAGTTAACAAATATCAGTAGGTAGGTTGTCACAATTCTAGTTACATTTATCACAGTTCTAGACCAATTCTAGTTTCTTACAATTTTCTGTTGCACTTTTCACACTCCTAGAACAATTCTAGCTTTTCACAATTCTCAATTGCACTTGTCACAATCCTAGAACAATTCTAGTTTATCACAATTCTCTATTGCACTTTTCACAATTCTAGAACAATTCTAGCTTATCACAATTCTCTATTGCACTTTTCACAATTCTAGAACAATTCTAGCTTATCACAATTCTCTATTGCACTTTTCACAATTCTAGAACAATTCTAGTTTCACAGGTGCACATAAGCAAAGTCATGTCCAGTAACATTGTCTCAATAACAATGGCAGGTGGGTGTGTTGGTTTTTCACCCACTAATTTAAAAGCATAGGGCAAAGCCTCTTCCCAGGCCACCATATGGCAAGTGGCCACGGGAGAAGCAAGCAGGCCCATTGTCCATTTACAGTCTTTATATCGCGTATCACCCAAAACAGTCCATTTCAGCTACAACACTGGAACTGTGTCTGGTGTCTCTGGTGTCACGGTCAGGAGGGGCATCGCTGCCATCAGCGTCTGAAGGGCTTCGGACATCTGGCTGGTCCTTCTGGACTGTTGTCTGGTCCTTCTCTTGGATCCCCAGGTTACAAATGTCTCTTGTGGGGATGAACTCTACTGCTGGATCTGCACCTAGGAAGGAATGTACTTGGGGCCCAACTTGGGCCTTTCCAAATGCCATCCAGGCCTTTCCACGTCACAGTGGAAACAAAGTTGTTGTCAAAAAGATTAACAAAAGTCAGTCTGTCACTTAGCTGCACTTTCTGTGTATGCCCGAAGTGCATTGCTAAGGTAAAATGCAAAGAATTTAAAAATGTAAAACCAAAATAATTTAAAAGTGTAAAACCGAAATAGATTAAAAATGTAAAATCAAAATACTTTGAAGATGTAAAATCAAAAATGTTTAAAAATGTAAAATCAAAATTTAAAAATTGTAAGCAATCACATATCCCAAAATTCCCTTCTCTTGTTTAGAAGAGAAGATCTTGGGGATAGTCTGTGCAGTAATGACTTTACTAGAACACTCGGCTATATCCCTGAATTCTTTTGCCTAAAAATCAAAGTTTGAGTTTCTGATACCGAATTGTACTTCAGTAGTGTGAATCAATAAATCTGATATTACTTTTCCTCCTGGGTCAAAGATCACACACTGTCTATTTATTCTAGTGATTAAAACAACAATTTTCCAACCCATTCTAGACATAAACACTGTTTTATAAGTACCCGTAGGGGGTTGGGAAATCAAGCTCACCTGTGGAAGTGGAAAATCCACGAGGTAAGAAAAGAGGAGTTCCAACTCTCCAAAGACGATCCTAGCAGTTTTACAAGTATAAAATTCCACTCTCTCTAACTGCAAGATCTTATCTCTGTAAGGTTTCTTAGAAATTAACTGAACTGTATTTTCAAAACTTTTCTGATTATACTCAATACCCCACAATTCCTTTTTGCCTTGGGGAATAAAGCCTACTCCTGTCCTTTGAAATGAAGACACAGGAGTTTTAAATGGATTAATGGGCAGTGCTGATGATATTATCGCCCTTCCTTTTCCTCCTCCCCCTTCTCCCTTGGCCCAAGAAGGTGAGGCAGAGGGAAGAATTGGAAAATTCCCCAAAGGCTGATTTAAAATCAAACCTGAGCTTTGCACATAAAAAGAACTAAACTTCTTCTCAATGAAAGAGTAATCAATAAATTCCTTAAAACAACAATGCACAAGGTAAACCAACAAAACGCTAAGAAGAATTTCTACAACTGAAGTCCATGTGATTCGTTTATTTCCTTCCTTAGTTTCTGCCACTGGTTTGAACTCTTCCTCTTCTATCTGTAGTAACCTAGCTTTTTCTTCTTTCTCTATCTCCATCTGTAGTTTAACCTGCAATTCCAGCAACTCTTGCTGTGGCATTTTATACTCTATACTGTCATACAATCGCATTAGCTCTAGGTTGCTCCCTCTCCGAGCTATATTTACTGGGTGTGGGGATAGCCTTTGTGGAGCTTGATTACAAGCTTCCTGCTGTTCTTCAGTGGTGATCTTTGTTAAAAGATCTTCCATCTGGCTCTTTAACCTCTTTATATAATAAGCATTATGTTCAGCTGTGTCCTTGAGTCTGATCCCAGATTTACCTGGGTCCATATTGCTTCTCTGTCTTCCCTCTTAAGTGGCGTTTCTACCGGATCTTTCAGAATCTTAATTCTGAATATTAAATATTTTCAAAACCTGATAATTCCTGATGCGTCCACCACGTTGGGCGCCATTTGTAACGTGCTCTCCTGGCAGTTACAATTACTAGTCTGTCCTTGACCCACCAGAGTACCTTTGACCACTGTCCTTTGCAGTGTGAGCTCTACCCGGCTCGCCTCCTCTGAGGCCTTCTAAGGTCTCTGGCCACAATCTCTTGAATCTATAGCTTAGTAACCGGTAGCGCACTCAAGAACAACCACATGTAATCTTAAAAGCCTTTATTATACCTACTCACATAATGCCCTAACTGATGCCCTGACTTGTTGGTTCCCTGGTGAACACCTGGTCAGAAGACCCATGTGTTCACTACCAAAACCCTTACCTCTTTCGGCTACCCATCTTGGCTTGGCCACCCAGGCTAGGAGCCAGGGTGAACAGCAGGAGGTTAAAGAGGGCGGTTGCTGCCTGCAGTGGGCTTATATAGGGCCTGTGAGGTCACACACACAGCCAATCAGCGAGAGAGTCACCCATTACAAAACTATCTCAATATGGCCAGGATCCCGCCCAAGGGCAGTCCTAATATCCACAGAAATTACTTCTGGGCCTCAATCCCGATGCACTGTGTCCGCCCATTTAAAGGGCCCTTACACTAATCCATGCACTTTATTGGTCAGATGGGGAAACAGACCTACAAACGAGTGATTTTGCTATGAATGAGTGATAACAGAGGTGGAATCCAAACTCATTTTCCTTAAGAACTAGATCTTGTATGCTTTTGCTAGACTGGGAGATAAGATCTGGATTTGAATCCTACTTCTGACACTTATTAAATAGATAAGTCTTTCTGAGCCTCAGTTTTGTTATTTATAAAATAGCAACCCTGTATAGATTTGTAAAAGATAAATGAGAACTGAAATCATGGGTGTGAAAAACTTCACAAAAGTTTAGTGTGCTATAAATGTCAATCATGATCAACAGCAGCTCCCCAGCTCCTTCTGGGATTGATCTCAAACACTCCCAGATAGAAAATATCATGTTCAGTTTCAGGCCATAATAAACAATAAACAGGGGGAGGAAATGCTCTAGAAAGCAAACACGGAAGATAATCAGGATAGTCCCCAACACTCATCCCATCCACATTACTGTTTCCTTGAAAAAAATAAGCCTGGTGTTTGGCAAGCTTGCCACGCAGTCCTGTTATATCCACCTCCTTGATTCATGTCTCCTCCTTCCCTTTGCCTCAGTTCTCCTCTGCCAGGATCCCGAGAAAACAAGACTTAGAGGATTTGGCCAATTTTCCCATAAGGCAAATTGAGATAAAACTGACTGCCATGACATGCCATATGTATTACATCATGTAAGGCAACACAGGAGCTGAAATTCCATCTCTGGCTGCATCGTGCCTTACAGTGGCCAATAATGAGCTCTGCCAGCATTTCCCTCATTGGGATGATGTCTGTCTGGCCTCTGGGTCCCTGTTAAGTAGAAGACATAAAAAACCAGTGGGAAGGAAGAAATCAAGGACGTAGAGGATGACTGCTTTGACAACCACAGTTTACTCAACCTAAAGTTCAATTTACTGATTTATTCTTTCACTCATCAGCTAAACATAGCAGAACATTTGGTGAGTATTGGTTTACTTATTTGGATCAATTTGAAATTACTGAATCCTTTTTACATAATCACAGACATTCTTTCCTGCTTCGAAGGGACCTCAAACATTGTTTAATCAACTCCCATTACTTCAGAGATGGAAAATTATGGGTCAAAGACAAATAAGAGTTTCTTGATAATGTAGTTAGCTAGAGGGAAATGTTTGTGTATTCACAGTATATATACATGTTTTTACATACATACCCACATAATATATGTACAGACACGTACCAGATTAAAGCTAGAAGGAAGCTTAAAGATTATTTGACATGACTCTTCAATTTACAGATAAGGAAACTCAGACCCAGAAAAGTTAAGTGATTTGGCCAATCTCAGACATGCCGTAAATGGCAAGGCTGAGTTTTTAACCCAGTTCCAGGAGTATTCCACATTGTTAATGTGATTACCTCAAAGTCAGATAAGTATTGGGTAGTAAAGGAGGAGGTTAAAACAAGGACCTCTAACCTCAAAGCTAAGGGTATCTTAACTATAGCATACTTTGTATGCATTGGGTTGTCATAAAGTGCTACATGATTATGAATTTTGCTTAATTAAGAAGCCCCAGAGAGTTAATATGTCATAGTAGAAATCTAATCAACCTGTTAGTTAGGAAAACCTAACTAGATTAGTTAAGAAGACTGAGTGCAGAGACAGTGAAATAGCACAGTGGATAGAATCAGAAGGATCTGAGTTTAAATCTGGTCTTGGATACTAGCTGTGTGACTCTGGGCAAGTCATCTCTTCCGAAATACCTCCTTCCCCCCCAAAAAAAAAAGCAGTTAAAAAAAGACATGAATTCAAGGTTTTCCTCTGACATTTATCTATCACTGTCTATCTGTTTCTTTCTCTGAGTGTGTGTGTGTGTCTGTCTCTATCTCTCCCTCTGAAAAAACAATGATAGCTGGCTAGAGAGAGACACAGAAAGGACAGAGAGAGACACAGAGAAGGACAGACTTTGACTATGGCCCATAGCCAGTACGCATATACATTTGTCACATCCATATGCATGCACGTACACACATGTGTATGTACAGATACATGTGTTTACACATGCATGTATTTATGTGTATATAAAGACAACTGTAGGTACATATTACATGCATATATTGTAAATATGTGTATGTTACAAAGCCTTTTACCTATGATATCTCATTTTGTCTTCACAAGAAACTTGAAAAGCAATACGATTATTATCCCGATTTTATTAATAAGAAAATTGAGACAGAGATGAAGTGACTTGGATAAGATTTGAACTTGATTTTCTATTATCAGTCCTGTGCTCTATCCATTATACTACCCAGCTATCCAGTAGCCAGTCCCATCATAGAAGCTCTTCAAGATTGGGGAATAAAAGATTTGGTCCTTGGATTCCCAGCACCTGTCCCAATACCTGGCACATGAGGGCACATAACTACTTCTTGAATTGAATTGAATTGAACCCCTTACTCAGTTCTCAATTCTTGCTGTTTGAGGTTGTTGTGGTACTGACTGGAGGATATCAAATAATGAACCTGCTAAGGTTTATCAGTTTCCACTTGTGTTTTGCTTGGAAAAGTTGCTCATGATGTCTTGATCTGAATCTTTCTTCATTTCTCAGTAATGATAAATGAGGCTCAATCAAGAACTGGTATTTGCCATCTACACATGGTTTCCAAAGTAAAGCCCAGTAGAAAAGTATTGATGACTATATCTTGTCACAGGATATCCTCTGTGGCCTGCTACAGTCCAGAATACATTAAATAACTAATGCTTCCAATATCCTGGTAAAATAAAGAGTAACCATTGTGGAAAAAGAAAAACTGGTGGTTCTGGAGTCAGAAAACTCAATTCAAATCTGGCCTCTTTGCCAGTTGAAGTGAATTAATAATGAACTGTATGACATCAAGCAAATTTCTTTCCCACCATGGCCCTCAGTTTCCTGCTCTGTAAAATGGGACTTTGGAACTAGATAAGGGACTATGAAATCCCTTCCAAGCACTAGATCTGTTATCCTCTCTGAAAGTCTCATTTAAGATTTATACAATTTATAAAAAATTCAAGTATCTCTCTGAGGCTAGTTTGTTAAAATTACTTATTAAGCATTTATGTTGCAAGTGTTAGGGAAACAAAGTCCATACCAGGCCCCGCTTTCAAGGAGTTCCCATTCTAATAGAAGAAATAAATATGAAAATTACTAAATACAAACAAAATTTATGTAGAGCCAATGGAAGGTGAGCAGAGACAAGGCTTGAGCAAATGTAGGTATTTGGAGTGACTTTGCAGCAGCTCTAAATATGTGATAGTATCATCTTCAACACTAAAAGTCTTCTGAACATCATTTCATTTTCCTTGGATAACTGAGACTGCAGAATCTTCTGGTTTCCCTCAGGGAGACTGGCAACATTATCCTGTAAACTGGGATGCTATATAGCTATGAATCATGGAATACCACAGTCTCTCCAAGGGATTCAAATTGTGGTTTACCCAGATGGTGATGGAGAGACACATGGGGAACATAAATAGACCGTGGCATATTACCTAGCCAAAAATGTATGTGAGAAACAGTAAAATATATCATCGAAGAGATGTGTGACTGAAAAAGGAGGATTAACTTATCATGATGAGTAGTCTGAGTGTTGCTTTAGTACCCACATTGTGTCAATGGATGCAGAAGAAAACTGTTATAATGAACCTTCCCCCTTGCAATTAGTGGTGAGATGTCCAGGAAGAGTGAGGTGATAGCCCCATTTTACTCTACCCCCTTAAGCCCACCTCTAGATTAGTATGTACATTTCTGAGAACCAAATTTTAAGGAGGACATCAAGAAATTAGAGAGTGTCCAAAGAGGAAAACCAAGATGGAGCTCAAGTGTTTGACACATAGAAATGGACTCCTGGATATTTAGGAAGAGACTTAGTGGGGACACTGAAGGAGTGTTCAAATAATTGAAAGACTACTGTGTGAAAGAGGTATTAGACCTATTCTGTTTGATCTTAGAATTCTGAACAATGGTTAATGTTATTTGCCCTTCATTATTAAAGTGGACTATAATTTATCAGGGAGATGACATGCAAATTATTGGATTCAAGTGAGGGAGAGCTGTGCAAAATCGCCAGTCTTACTTCTTTCTCCAGGGCCATCTGGATCTAGGGGCAAAATATTGATAGGAATGATTTGAGGTGGTTCTGGCTGCAATGGGATACTTTGGTCTTTTTAAACAAAGGTCTTTAACAGGTTTCAGTGTGACTGAGGCTACAGAGGCAAACATAGAAAATGGCTAACAGTTAGGGTCAGTTGAAGGCAAATGGGGTATCTAAGGAGCTAGCAAGTTCTGTTAGGATCCTTACTAGGTGCTAAATCGGTACTTAATTCTCTAGCTCAGAGTTCACACCTTTAATTTAAACCTTTAAAGGAGTTTACACCTTTAAAAGGAGTTTGCTCATTGGTTGTAAGGAGTACCCACAAGCCCATTCTCTGGGAGGACATAAGGAGCCAGGATTCAGGAAGGAGAGGTCATTTGAGATTCCACTGTAGTGCTGGCTGGGGACACTTGGACAAGAACAGATTCACAAGTCTAAAGGAAAAGCCTGCTCATGGACTTCCGGGAGATTCACATCTAGGATTGAATTCTGGGAAACCTACAATCCCACACTCTTGGAGGCGGAGTCTGATTCATTCCACATCTACCTGGGTGCTGGCTGGAGGCTTTGGGTTCAGAGGGAGCTAGAGACTGAAGCTGGCTGGAGACATTCTGACAGGAAAAAGATTCAAGACTTTGAAGGACACAATATAGGATCTGAGCTTCTGGCTGCATTTTGGGATTATTGAACTGGAACTAAAGCCAAGGCTGCCTCCCCAGAAGCTCCCCAAAGAGATCTCCTCCCAGAGAACAATTACAATCTAGAGACAACAGAACTTTACCAAGTTCTACTTTCATTGGACAGCTCCAAGCAAAGACTAGATAACCATTGATTGGGAGTAATATTGAAGGAATTCTAATTCAGGTACAAGTTGGAATTAGATGGCTACTGATGTCTCTTCTGACTCTATAATTCTGTGATTTTCCTTTTCTGATGAAAAGAAATCAAGATACATTTTCCACAAACACAATCACAATTGCAAACTACATGCAATGTAATACTATAAAGTCATAAAGGCAGATCAACATTTTTCACTTGTAGGGTGTTTTTCCTTACTCTAGTAATGATGCATTAAGCTTTAGAAGTCAGTATCTAGGAGTCTGCCATGCTCAACAACATTAATTCTGAATATTCTGAGAATGGAGCTCTAAAATTCCATACTATACCTTATGTCATTTGAACATATGCTAACAAAGAAAATTAATGTTTCTCAACATTTCACTCAGGAGAAAAGAATAATTATTTGCATAGCACCTTCTATGTGTTAGACACTGTGTTCAACACTTTTTACATATATTATCTCATTCTCTCAACAACCCTGGGATATATATCCCCACTTTATAGATGAAGTAATTGAGGTAAACAGAGATTAAGTGATTGATCCAAGGTCATATAGCCAACATGTATCTGAGGTCACATTTGAATTCAGTCTTCCAGATTCCAGATCCTGATGCTCTGTCTAGCTGCTTCCCAGAGAGATCCTTTTTGTTTTCTTTCAGTTTTATTTCCCTTCCATATAAAAACTTGTAGGGTAGGATGACAGTTTGGTTGGCAAGGAAAAACTAAAAATACTAATATCAAGTAGAAGAAGCGAATGACTTTTGGAAAATTCAATATTACAATGATAAAATAATTTTTAACAAAATACAATTGATGCAATCAAGGGAGAACCTTCTGAAATTCAGTTATCATGGAAAGAATTGCATCTGATTTTTTAGCAAGCCAGACAGGATTCTGTATATACTCTTTTTGAAAATATTACTCTTATTAGAATGACTTCTATTCTATTTCCACTGTCATCTTCCTATAACTGCCCAAAGCCTAGTGACTTGAGAAACATTTTTTTCCTGTTAAAGTTTTTTTTTTCTAATATGTCTGAAAAACAACCTGCAGAAGTATATTGTTATATGTGTATGTACCCAAACACATATACACATACAAATATATACAAACAAGAATATACACACATGCATATTTTATGCATATAAATTCAAATTTAAAATAAACTTTCCAAAATGTGGCCAAATAAGTTATAAAGGAGAAAAGAAAGGAGAAAATTAGGGGAAAGAGGTAGAAGAAGAGAAGAAGGAGAAAAACACAAAGAGACAGAGATAGGGAGAGAAAGGAGCAGAGAAACAGAAATACAGAGCTAGCTTTGGGAAATGATATGTAACTTTTCTAAGCTAAACTTTCTTATCTATAAAGTCAACAGCTTAGGTGACCAACCCAGAACTCTTTACCAACACTTTTTTTCAGTCAGAGGTGATGATACTTGGGTCATTTGACACTTCTTTTTTTTTTTTTTTTTTTTCACATCTAAATTTTGCTCATTTCTCCATTGATTAAAATGACATGATTTTGAATGAGCAGAGTGATCTCTAAGCATCATAACAGAAACACAGAATTCTACAGTTGGAAGAACCTCAGCAACAATCTAATTTAACTTCTATATGGAAGCAATGCCCTCTGTAACTTGCTTGATGTTCCGGTGTCTGCTGGAAGACCTCCAGGGAAAGAAAACTCACCAGCTCTGATTGTTAAGAATTTTTTCCTGAATATATTTTGTATGATTACACATGTATAACCTATATCAAGTCTTTGCTTTCTCAGGAAGGGATGAAGAGAATTTGAAGTATTAAAAAAAATGGAATGTTAAAATTTGTTTTTTGACACATATTTGGAATTAAATAAAATATTTTTAAGATTTTTTTTTTCCCTAACATCATTCCTAAATTTGGTTCTTTGCTATTTTCAGATATAACTCCTGTTCTATCCTTTGGGACCAAAGTGAACAAGTATATAAGTACACAACAACAAGTATATATGTACACAACTATCATGTGTTTCCCCCTACTTTTTAGTCTTCTCTGGTTTGAGCATGCCCATTTCCTTAATTTTCATAGGACAAAAACTTAAGACCCTTCTCTACCATGGACATTTTCCCCTTCATAAATATCCTTCTGGAAATGTGACATCCAGAATTGAAATCAAATATCCCAATGACATTTGATGAATATAAAAGTACATGGGTACTATTGCTTCCCCATTCCTGGGAATTCCCCTATGCCCTACTACCGTATACTTGCATTTTATTTTAGAATACTAGATAATAATAGCGATAATGACTAATATTTATACAGCAGTTATTATGTGCCAGTCACTGTGCTAAATGTTTTACAAATGTCATCCCCTTAGATTCTCTTAACAACTCTGGGAGATAGGTGCTATTATTATCCCTATTTTGGCACTGAACAATCTAAGGCAAACTGAAATTAAGATTTTTCCAAAGTCACACAACTGGGAAATATCAGAAGTCATAAATGAACTCAGGTCTTCCTGTATCTAGACTCAATGCCAGCAAGCTCCCTCCTAACTCATGAGATTACAATGCAAAGACTCTCAGATCTTTTTAAGAACATGCTTTTCCTTCATATTGTACTTCTGAAGGTTTTTTTTTTTTAAGGCAACTAAGTACAAAGTTTTATATTCCCCTCCTACTAAATGAACTATTGTTAGATTCAATCTAATGCTCTACACTGGCTAAAAATATATTGGATCCTAATGTTGCCATTCATTATGTTAGCTATCCCTCCCAGTTTTGTGTCATCTGTAAATCCGATGATCAAAACATCTAGACTTTTATCCAAGTCAGTAATAAAAGTCTTCAACATAAATGTCAAACACAGATCCTTGTCTACTTCACTGGAGGCCTCATGCCATGATGACACTGAATTGTTTAGCACAGCTCCTACAGATAGTGTTTAATAATTCTTTCCCCATAGTCTATATTTTCTCAGGGTGTCCAGGCCTTCTAGAATAAAACTACCTTCACTACTCTGGACTATCACTAGTTATCTTCACTTTTATTTTTTGTCTTGGATCCAATAACTCTGGAGAAGAGAGTAAAGCTCATGTCTTTGTTCATTTCTGCGCCATTTAAATCCAAACAAGTCAAGATATAACCTTTGTGATGTCATTGGCCTTTTTTGACAATGTCGGATAAACTACATTCTATTAATAAATGTTCTAGTTCACTATAAGTCTATCTATTTATTTGTTTATTCATTAGCTACTTCTTTATCTCCCTTTCTATCTAACTACCCAATCAGTTATTAATTTTCATTCAATTTATATCTCTCCATCTTCCCCACATGAATAGTATTGTAATGTCCAGACTAGCTCTTTGGAGGACCTTGGGATCAGCTTGAGTCTTTGGTCTTAGTGGAGGAGTGAAGGAGGCAGGAGACTCTCAAGGATGGATGGTCAAAGATGGAGTCTGGAATCTTTTTTGTGTCTATGGCTGAGACTCTCTGATCCCAGCCCTTAAATACCTCAGTATGATTACATCATTACAGCAACTGAGCATGTGCCAACTGTGGAACTATTACATTACCATATCACACTAAGTATATGCCAACTAGAGTGATTACATCATTACATCTCATTAACTAGAGAACCATTATCCACTGAGTAGGTCTTTAACTATAAGCACCCTGCTGTCCTTGATTCAAGTATATCTTTCCAGAGTTCCAGCCCTCTACATAGTATGAGATATTTTATCAAAGCTTTTTTTAAATATAGATAAGGTATGGCAATGACATTCTACTCAACTATAAGTTTAATATTTCTGTCATAAAAAAGAAGTAAGGTTATACTGGCATCTTGAGGAAGTCCAGCCAGCTCTTTTTAATTGTCCCTTACTTTTCTACCTATTCATCAACTATCTCTTGTATGATCCATTCAAAAATTTTGCCAGAGATCAAAGTCAAACTCTCTGACCTTTATTGTTAAAAAAAAAAGGGGGGGGGGACTGTCCTTTCATTTGTAATGTCAAAATCACATGAGGATGTCTAGAGGGCTTGTACCATGATAAACCAGCTACAACCATCTTGTCATGTGCAAGAGACTATAATGATACAAGAGGAAAAGTTACATGATTTCTTCAAAGTGGGTAAAAATGACAAAGCACACTGGGTAGAACTGGTGTCAGTGGCAAGAGAAAGGAGAGGATCTCATACCTGACTAGTAAGACCCTAGGCTGAAAGTTGTTTCATCTCTGCATCTTCCTGCAAAGAAGAAATGTCCAACAGATGGGAATACCAAGCTAACAGTAAAGCGTTGGAGTGCCACAGAGAAAAGAAAGATCTGGTAGGAACTAGCAGAAGGAAGAAAAAGGGACTGGAGCCAGGGAACAAAAAGACCCTCTGCCATAAAGGAAGAGCCTTTATCTCTGCTCCTATTATGAATCATGTGTGAAGGTCAGAAAAAATCAATTCTCTAGAATCCTGAACCACAAAAGGTAGGCCTATAAGTCAGGAGAATTGTGAAGATCCCTTGCTATAAGTGTGAAATTGTTCTTGACTTTGATTTTAGATATCTGCCATTTTTTTCTCTGTGCCTGTAATAAGTGTAGTGCAAAAACAAACAAACCAAAAAATACTTAGTTTAGATACAGAAAGCCTGAGGTCATGTTCTGGTTCTATAACATATAAATATCATCTTGAACAAATCCTTTAATTTCTCAGATTTTTATAGTTGCAAAATGCTTGGGTTGGACTAGATCCTTTAATGTGGAATTCACAAACCCATGGATATATTCCAGAGATTCTGTGAACTTGAATGTGGGGAAAAACATCTTTATTTTCTCTAATCTTTAACTGAAATTGAGCATTTCCTTCAGTTATTGAAAAACTTGATCCTGAGAAAGCTATGATGGGCTTTAAGGTCTGGGACCAAATGGGGTCCATGACATTAAAAGCTTTAAAAAACCCAAACACCTGAATTGGATGATCCTAAGGTCATTTCCCAGTCCAAATCCTATGTTTTCCTAGATAGGAAAATCTATAAGTTCAATTATGGGTGCTTCCTCTATTTTTGTTGGAAAAATTAAATACTCTTTTATGTTTAATGTTTTATTAGCCCGAGTGGTTATAGAAGATTGGAGAGACCTTTGGAGGAGACAGTGAAATGAAACAGAGCTTGTTCCCATTGCTGTCCTAAATGGTGAAGAGCTTTTCAAACTGAAAGGGATACCAGAAGTTTCCAGATGTTCCCTTAGTGGAGACATAAGCCAGGAAGATTTATTTGAGAAACTATCCCTAAATTATACATGAATTCTAATACTGGGAAAGATGCTCTGATACTAGAATTACAAACATCTTATAGGTTTCAGGGGTTTTGGGGTGTGGGTTGTTTTCCCCCCATTTTCCTTTTGATAAATTTAAGTACAAATAAATAGGAAATGTGGCACTGGGAAATCAAAACCCCATTTTAATTTCTCTGCTTTATCATACTGCATCAGAAAGGTATAATTGGTTAGTACTTATTTCTTAAAACACAGCTAATCAATTGGAAATTTTGAAATCATGTTTCTTTTCTTTTAATCCTTCTATTTAACTTTAATCTAAGTTTCTTTAAATATTTTCCAGCTGTTTAATTAGTGTACTATTCTTTAATCAGAGTTCCTGAGTTTTGCTCCATTCTTATTCCTCATCAGAAGATTTTTTTTAGTAATGCATACACACGCCAACATCATCAATAGTAACACGTTATCAAAATGCCATCATTTGCTTATAATATAAATATATATACATAACTATGAAATTATAAAGTTTCTAAAAATCTTTTTTTGAAAATAGTTCAAATTTGACTAATTTGCTTAATTTAGTCATTTTAATTAGATATTTTCTTCCTGTTACCTTCTGAGGCTTTCATTTTTATTCTTGTACATTTCGTTGTTGTTTTAATTTTCAAGAAATAATCATTACTATGTTTTCCTCAGAAATTTTGCTAGAACAGAGGATATTACTCGTACTTAAAACTCTAGTAAAGAAAGGGGTTTGGGGCCAGAGAATGATACTGCATGAGGGAAGAAAGAGTGGATTTGAAGACGGTAGGCAGAAAGAGCTGTGGGACAGGCAAGGAAGTGAGTCACAAGTCAGAATTAACCATATTCTTGGAATCCTTCCTAGAATGCATCATATTGTAAAGGGCCATGTAAAAGAGGAAAATAACAAAAATCATGTTCTCTTTGGGAACTACATCCCCCAGAAATTGTATGTAAGCCAGCAGGTGTCAACATTACCCCCACTTTAGACTCTGATTGATTGAATAGGTGTATTTTATCATGGCTAATTTGGAAGGGAAAAAAGCAACTGTGGTTTTGTGAAGAATAGGGATGAGGCTGTGGAGAATTAATTTGTGGTTTCCAGTCTCCTGAGGGCATCAAACATAATGTAGCCCCTTCGGAAATGGGTAGTGAGAATCCTTTTTGCTGAGAGGGAGAGAGACAGACAGAAAGACAGAGATAGAGATAGAGACAAAGAGAGTTATAGAGAGAGAGACAAGAGAAGAGAGAGAGAGACAAGAGAGAGAGAGAGAGAGAGAGAGAGAGAGAGAGAGAGAGAGAGAGAGAGTGAGAGAGAGGAGAAGAGAAGAGAAGAGAAGAGAAGAGAAGAGAAGAGAGAAGAGAAGAGAAGAGAAGAGAAGAGAAGAGAAGAGAAGAGAAGAGAAGAGAAGAGAAGAGAAGAGAAGAGAAGAGGAGAAGAGAGATATTTAATTACAGAAAATAAAGATTTGAAAATAGAAATGATGAGGTGCTTTTGTAGTAAAATATAAAGATGCATATATATCCTATTATCCTTTTATGGAATATGAAGGAGATTTCCTTGATGGAATAAAAGGGACAGTTTGCCATTGGTCATATCCTAGGAGCCCTTAAAAAGCAAATGTCATTGTTCTGAGTGGAGGCACAAGTCAGGAAGGTGCTTTGTCAGTTGAGTCCACTGAAACTCTATTAGAATGCAAAGGAATAGTTAAGACATTTTTCTCTTCTCCTATTCCATCAGTTTTGTATTGTAGCACTGCTAGTTTTTTAGGCAGAGAAATCATGCATCAGACAACAGAATCAACCATAGATTCAAGGAAAAATTAACTTTGGTAGCTGGCATTTGATACTACAGAGAACATATCAAATAATCTGCCTATGAGAGACATTATTCCCAGCGGGAAGCAACATTTGGATGCCACAAGAACAAAATTAAAACATTAATATAGTACTAAAGGCTTCATTTGACTTAGATATATGTTCTCTCTGAATGTATCTCACTACAAACTCTAAACTTGTGCCCACTTTTCCTACCGAAACTATATGTATTTGTGGAATGAATACTGCTCACCCACGTTTATGAAGAGGAGTTCTTTTGTTACTATCGTTCTTATTATCTTTGCCTTGAGCTATTTGTATCTATTAATATTAAAGATAAGCACACTGGTGAGGGCTCATAGACTATAGTTTTGGTAGTATGAACCTAAAGAATATTTTTGAATCCTGCGGGTAGTTATTTTCTGAAGCACCCAACCTGAATCAGAATACAAGTTAGAAGGAAGCAGCCCAACAGAGATGCTATACTTAATATGGTACAATCTTAACCTCTATCCCAGCCTGATGCCCTCCTTAGGACTCTGTACAATCTATTGAGATCTTTCTTAGTGTCTCAGACTAGAGAAATTCAGATCTGATCTGGGATTACCTTTCATATACTCAATGCACAAATGTGCGTGTGTGCGTGTGTGTGTGTGTGTGTGTGTGTGTGTGTGTGTATATATATATACACACAAATGTGTATTATATATATACACACATACAGATATATTTATATACACACACATACATATATACAGCTGTATTTATATACATATACATGTACAAAGCAATAATAATAATGCTTAATGTTTATATAATGCTTATTATTATCAAGTACTATGCTAAGTGTTTTATAAATATTCTCATTTGATCCTCGCAACTTTGCCAGGTAGGTGCTATTATTATCCCCGTTTTACATATGAAGAAACTGAATCAAACAGACTTTACTTGCTTAGGTAATATGATTAATAAGTGTCTGCGGCTGAATTTGAACTCAGACTTTCTTGACTCTAGGACCACTATGCACTGTACCACCTAACTATTTTTATTTATCTTCCATTAGAACATGAGTTCCTTGAAGACAATGAGGGTGGGTTATGCTCCTTTGTACCCTCATCTCTTGGCATAGTGCCTGGAATATTGGAAGTACTTAGCAAATATATACCAAGTGGAACAGAATATAGCAAGTCTATCAATCCCCTATTTCTGGACACTCTGCTTTTCCAAAGGCAAACTTAGATTTTATCTTCTCCTCACCCTTTCTTTTAAAGAGAGGAGATCCTGCTCCCCCTAAATGCTCTAATCTTTATCCTGCTGTCCCCTGAAAATGGCGATGCTTCAGAAGAACTTCTGCCTCAAGGGACTCAATGATGACCAAGATTTCTTCCATCTCTGAGATTCTGAAAAGTTGCCACTTTCTAGAGTTACCTCAACCCATACAGATAACAGAAGAGGAAATGAACTTTTTAGTAACTGATCTATATTTCTGTAATCTTTTGCCAACCACAAAGACTTTCCTTTACCATAATCCTATGAAGCAGGTAGAAAAAATATTCCTACTTTACAGCTCAGAATCCCTAAGGTTCATCCATAAAGGTAAAGAAACTCTTCCCAATATGATCAGAGTCTTCTCACATAGATCACAATGTTCAATCCACTTTTCCTCAGTGACTCTCGGCAAAATAAGCATCTACGTGCGTCAAGAAGTTCTGTGGTATGTTCTGAAGGAATTCCTGTTGGTATTGCTTGCTTTGATTTCCTTTTCTCTCTACTCAAGTGAATTTTAGGATGTGATTTTGCCCCAAGCCAGTTTTGCAGCAGGAAAGTCCTGTCACATGGAAGTCTTCTCTGGGCTCTTACTGAAACACAATACAATTTTAGATATTATCTTGGGGGAGGATCCAGTGAGTTGGAGGAGACAATTCTGGGGTAAATGAAGCTCATTTGACCAGCAATATGACAGAGGACTGAAAGAAACACATACACATACATCACTCTGCGGGCATGTAGCCACATGAATGTCAATAAACAGGATTAAAGGTATGTAATGAAAAACACACATCCTGGAAGTAGAGAAAGTAAAGCCCATTGGAGATGGAAGGGAGAAAATAAACAAAGGACCGCAGGTTTATGCCAAAAACTTCCTCTGCCACAGATATTCAGATGAAAGTCAAAGACCCTCAGCCTGAAAAAATGAACAGAGAGATAGGGCTTGGTGCTTTAGGGAGAGAGACAGACAAAGACAGAGACAGAGACACAAAGACACAGAGAAACAGACACAGAGAGACAGAGAGAAAGAAAGAAAAAGAGAGAAAGAGAGACAGATAGACAGACAGACACAGAGAGACAAAGACAGAGACAGAGATGCTAGAAAAGTAATTGAAATCCTGCAAAGAGTAGATTGTCTAATCAGCTGTTTTACCTTTCTTTGGAAGGCAGGAAGCCTAGTCTAAGTTCAAGCTCTCAGCAGTGATGTATTGATGCAGATGAGCTCATCTTTGACCTGGTCTCTAGCCTTAGCTTCATTACTAGGGCACGTCAGTACTTCAGGCAAGCCTCAGGAGGTCCCTGGAAGCTCATAAACAGAAAAAAAAATCTGGGCAGGTCCCCATCCACAGCAGTCAGAAATTCCATTACAAATCAGCCTGTGTATGTAGGCCCATGTGTTTTCCTTGGGTTCTGTGCCACTGAGTTTCATCCCAGAAAGTATCTCTAGTCCACGTATTTCTGAAAGGGTGAATCTTAGTAGGGTCTTCTCTCCCAGAATTATGGTTAGTGGGAAGAAAGAGGGGATCTTGCTTAAGGTGCTCAATTTGCTTAAGAAGGTAGACAGCCTGAATTGAAATTCCATACAAGACTAATTTATCTCATGTCTGAGCATTTTCTGAGGCATCTGGCATCTCAGTTCCAAGGAACTATACAAGGAAAGGAAAGAAGTATCCTTTTAGCTAATGTTCTCTCTGTTTCTTTGTCTTTCTCTGTCTCTATTCCTCTCTGTCTCTCTCTGCATCTGTGTCTCTCTGTCTCTCCTTGTCTCTGTTTCTGTCTCTCTGTCTCTGTCTGTTTCTCTCTCTCTGTCTCTCCCTGTCACCAAGCCCTATCTCTGAGTGTGCTGTTTCTCTCTGTTTCCATTTTGTCTCCATTTCTGCCCATCTTTGTTTTTCTTCTCTTTCTGTTCTGTGTTTTTCTATCTCTACATTTCTCTTATAATAAATCTGATTTTCACCTAAGTCATGTGACACTAATTGCTTATTGGCAATATCTAGAATTTTTTTGTCATGTCCAATTTTTTTTTCATGTCCAATTCTTCATGACCCCATTTGGGGTCTTCTTGGCAAAGATACTGGAGTGGTTTGTCATTTCCTACATCAGTTAATTTTACAGATGAAGAAACTGAAGCAAACAAGGTTAGGTGACTTTCTCAGAATCATACAGCTAATAAGTATCTGAGGCTAGATTTCAATTCAGGAAGATGAGTTCTCCTGATTCCAAGCCAAGAGCACTATCCACTGAACCACTTAGCTACCCTTCTCTGTTAAAATACTAAACTTGTTATCACTGGGCCACTTGACCTCTCCTACATGCAATGGAATCATGGGAAAGATATCATAAGATCACATATCCAAAGGTTGAAAGGACCTTATAGTTCATCTAATTCACGCTGCTCATTTTATGGATGAAGAACGTAGAGAGGGCAAGATTTAGGAAGGTCATGATTTCTCTCTCCACACATGAATGAATGAATGAATGAATGAATGAAAAAGGTTTTAGTAAGTGCTTCCTATGAACCAAGAATTGTACAAAGTGCTGGAGATACAAATGGAAAAACAGTCCCTGCTGCCAAGGAGCTCACCTCTAATAGGAGAAGATAATTCATCAAAGAAAATTCACCTGCAAGGTAGATAGATGGGACTAGGAATCCTAAGGGTTTTTCAGGAGCACCTAGTCCAAGGCTCAGAAGTTCTTATGGTGGGTTGTCATGTGGAAGAGGGATTATATTACTTTAGTTTGCAGGATTATTTAGTGATAAAAGTCACAGATACAGTTGGAACCCATGCCCTCCTGCTGCCAAATCTGAACTTCCATTCTTCTCCTCTACCTTGCTTCTCAATGAGTGGCTGGAGTACAGGTTCTCTCCTCCCCTCTCCCATGTAAGGAAGACAATTCCTAACAAATAAATCTACTAAAGAATGGAATGGAGACAGGTGGAAGTTATGGATACCTCCAGAAAATTTCAAGGAAAGATTGGATTGTCAATTATCAGACATGCTTCAAGTAAGAATCTAGACCATGGCTATAATTTTAAGGCCATAAATTCTTCATTTGTAAAATGAAAATGTTATACTAAATGGTTTCTATGGCCCTAAATTTCTGATCTTGATATCCCAGGTGATCTTTGAGGTCCTTCTGGCTCTGAGAATCTGAGAACAAAATTCAGAGAGAGGAAGTGATTTGCCCATTATTTTTTTCTTTTTTTTCCCCTAGGGGGAGTCATCTTTTCCTAGGGTAAAAATAGGTCTTGCTCTATATTAGTAAATTTTGAAATGCCAACTGTCTTTCTTTCCCACAATTCTTAGAATGGAGGCTATAAAATCCCAATTGATTCCTTTTCCTGAACTGCTACATCTCTGAAATCAACAGGGTAAGCCTCCGTGCCCTTTGCAAAAGAAGCTGTGCCTTGTCAGCCAAAGAGAGCCCAGAAGGTTCCCAGCAATAGTTCTGGGGAGCTCATCCAGCAAGAACCACATATCATAAAAGAACAAGGGAAACCGTGTTTCATTCACCAAGGGAATTCTGACAAACAAGACAGAGGTGACTAATCTGCTCTAAAAATCAATGAGGCAAAAATGGGCCAGCAGGAATAGGATCTGAAATGTAATTGTATCTAAAGTGAGCTACAAAATGAATGCAGCAGTATTTCAATCTGCACTACAGCGTGCAGTCGTATTGACATCATTCCCATAACAAAATGCCTTTGCTACCCCTATCTCTCAAGCCCTGCCACTTCTCCCCAAGATTTTAATGCCTTTTTAAAATTTATGTTATATTGAACTTAAAAATAAAACAAGCATTTCTATAACATTATAGAATAGGGGAGAAAGGTGATTATACACGAAACTGCAAATCTATTTTGTACAATTAGCCATGTTTAATTATATAATAAAGTTATCATGCAATATTATTTTTTTCTTTTTGCTTCTCTCCCCATTCCCCCAGAAGTGACTACCCTTAGACACAAATATGTATGGATGAGTAGATATGGGTACATATATGTGTGTGTGTGTTGTGTGTTTATATATGTATACATATACAAATATGAAAACTCATTCTATAAATACTTCTATTTGTCAGTTCTTTCTCTAGATATAAATACCATCTTCCTTTCTATGTCCTTTGTAGTTAATTTCAGTATTTATAATAGTCATAATGGCAGCCACTCAAAGCTGTTCTTAAAGCAATATTCCTGTTACTGTGCACAAATTCTCTTGGTTCTGCTCATTTTTGCTCTTCATTATTTCATGCAAGCCTTCAATGTTTTTTCTAAGATCATCAAGCTCATCATTTCTTATAGCATAGTAGTGTTCCATCAGGAATCATATACCACTTGTTCAGCCATTTCTCAATTGACAGGTATCCCATCTGGCTTATCCAGTCCAACTTAAAAAATATAAAAAAAGATGGTTGCAAGTTTGAAGTTTTCTCTGTGAGTAGATACACATTTTTATTCCAGATTTGTCTAGGCCTGTGATGTCATTGGCATAGGTATTGGCATTGGCATTTCTAATGTAGAAACCCTTTTCTGTTCAGCACATCTACTTGTGCTTTCAACTCAACTCTGAGAGGCAAGCACCTTTCCTGTCGTAGGTCTTACCAGTATGTTTCCAAGGAGGGAATAAAACCAGGCCTTCTTAGCAATATTTCTTCAAATCATAATTAGGCTATATGATCAGTTGGATCATGTTTTGAAAGGGCATTTTAGTATGGAGATATAAATACAAGAAATACAACTATTGGGATTTAGAGAATTTTTTAGAAAGTGTGGCAACAAGAGAAATGGGGAGAAAGAAATGGACTTGGAATCATTAGATTATAAACTCCTTGAAGATAGGGACTATTTTTTGGTCGGTCTTTGTATCCCCAATGCTAAACAGAGTACCTGGCATATAGCAAGCTTTTAATAAAAGCTTAATAACTAACTGAAATTGAGAATGTCATCCAAATGCTGAATTTGACATTTACTAACTCTATGGCATGGGCACAACTTTTTAACCATGTGGAACTAAAAATAATAATATCACTTTATTAAGCACTTCACAAGATTGAAGTGTGTAAAATGATATATTATTAGCTATTATAGTAGGAGAGAGGGCACAGATTATTTATTAGTATGGAGCAGAAGTAAATGAGGCTCATTTGGATTCTTCTGTTCTGAAACAGGTAAATTTGGGGCAGCTGGGTGGCTCAGTATATAGAGTGCGGGACTTCTAGTCAGATAGACTCATCTTCCTGAGTTCAAATCTAATCTCATATACTAACTAGCTGATCAAGTCATTTGCCTCAGTTTCCTTATCTATAAAATAAACAGGAGAAGGAAATGGTAAAAGACTCCATTACTTCTATTAAGGAAACCACCACCAATGGGGCCCTAAAAAGTGAAACAATTGAACAACAAATTTGGAGCCAGTAAGCTAGCTTGCTCTCACTACATGATGGCCCCATATTTTTCATAAATTTTATAGATTGAAAACTGAAAGGGACCTCAAAGATCATTTAACCCAATCTCTCCATTTTCCAATAAGGAAACTGAGGCCTAAAAATATCAAATGACTTGGCCAGAGTCAAACAACGGAGAATAGAGAGTATAATAGAAAGCCCAGGCTGTTGTCCAGTGTATTCGATCATAAATGTGGAGCTGTAAAGGACTTCAGAAGCCATCTGACCTAATTCCATAATTTTCCAGATGAGGAAATTGATGGCCAGAAAGGTCAGAACTGAGTCAGTGGACTTGGATTCAAATGCAACCCCTTGTGGCATTTAAAAAAGCTCAACAGGCATAGTTTCTGGGTAGTGTCATCATTTTAGTAATCAGGCTAGAATATTTATTAATAAAAGGATGGTCATTTGGCCATCTCTTAGAACTAATGGTGGTAGGCTCACAGTATACATATTCTTGGAAGAGCAGGTGTTTCTCAGAGTAGCAATCAACTCTGATTGTAAAGTAATCAATGAGAAAATTAATATCAAAATAAGAGGCAACAGTATTACAATGAGGGTTTGGGGGTACCTAACTTGGATCATCCAAGTCTTGGTCAAAAAGTCATTAATTTCCATATTGCTCATCTGACTAAAGGGAGAATCTACATTTTTCCAGGTCTGTTGGAGCAAACAGAAAGATCAAGAGTCCACTCATTAGCCCAAACTTAGAATTTCTCTTATTCTCTGATTTGATCTTGACCTGGTAAATCTCTGTCTAAGATTTCCCATATTGGTTGATTCTGGATGAGGAAGTAGAAAAGAAGAACAGCTTTGGCCATAATATAATATAATTAATATAATATAATAATATAATATTGTATTGTATTATAAAAATAATAAAATAATAATAATTAGCTATTAATGTCAGAGAGAAATAATCATTTCTCCCATTTTGCCACTTAGACTACCAGTATGACCTTCAGCACAGAGTTTCATTTTTCATCAGTAAAATGGGGGAGTCAAAATACATGATCTCTGAGAGCTCTTCTACCTCTATGCCTAGAATCTGAAATGGCAGATCTGACCTGTAAACCCAGGGCCTCTGACTTTAATCAACCAATCAATCAATACTTATTAAGTGCCTACTATATTCCAGGCACTATGCTACAATGCTCACTTGCACAGCTTTCTCCCATCATGCATTTCTCTGATGACACCCTTTAAGGCACAGTAAAGAGAGTCCAAAAATAAAAACAAAAACCCTTTCTTACGGATGACAACATAGCCCACGAAGAACTAAAAAGTGACTTTCTTCATTGCCCCAGTCCCAGAGTACAAGTACAGTACATGTGTTTTCCCACATACCCTTGGCCTAAGGGTATCTTGTCTTCCTGTTTCTTCCTCCTGAGGCTAAGACTTTAAAGTGAACAAAGCTCCTGGCAGTTTTCTCTGCTCCCCAGAGTCATTATTAGTCTGCTGAGCTGGGCCTGAAAAGGAGAAAGCTGCTCCACCCTACAAGGAGCAGGTCTCAATCTCATTCTTGTTTCATCTTGCAGTCATGATGGCACCTTTCCAGGCCAGCAGAAAACACGGGCTATTAAGCCGAGCACTTCAGCAAAGAACAACTTATTAATAAACACAGAGAAGAGGAGCTGGGAACCAGAAACAATATACCAAGGAGGGCAAACTCTTTAGGCTTCCTTGTCAACAATGAAGTTCCTGTTCCCTCCAGCCCCTCAGAGACAAAGATATCTTTCCCACTGGTCTCTAGCCTCTCAAGTGTTAACATCCTCTTTTAGCCTTGGTTCATTCCTAGGTGAACAGGCCCAGATTGTTGTCTCTGCTTCCTTTCCCCCAGAGGAGAATGGCACCACAAGAGAATAGAGTGGAGGAAGGCTGGATGGTACTCACTGAACTGAGCCCCAGCAGGTTCCCTGCTCTGGAGATAGCAAGGGAGTTAGAAGCAGCCTCAGCCTGCTGAGCTCATAATATAAATTAGAACCTTCCAATAAAGCAATAGGCAGCCTGGTGAGTTGGGGAGCTGAAGGCAGAGTCTACTCTGCAGAGGCCGGAGGATATGGAGCATATACCTCAAGCTGGAAGAAATTTTAGAGACCATCTTGTCCAATAAACTCATTTTACAAATGAGGAAACTGAGGCCAATGGAGCTCATCAATCAACAAGGATTTATTAAGGTCTCACTCTATGCCAGCTAAATGTTGTGGATACAAAGAAAGAGCCCAAAAACTCTCTTCCCTCTAATGAGTATATATGGGTAGTGTCAAACTCAGAGAACTGGGGCCACTAAATGACATAAAAGAATCCTTATGGGTCACATTTTGACTTTGAAAGCCATACATTAGTATAATCTAGGCTTTTATTTATTTTGTTAATTATTTCCCAGTTACACTTTAATCTGTTTGGGCCTCACTCTGACGAGTTAAGAGCTGATGCTGCCCAAAGGTATTTGATATCTCTGGTGTATATTCAAGATACTTTGAATAGACAGAAGGCGCTAAAAGGGAAGGAAGAGTTCACAGACAGTGGAAATATAAGAATCAGAATCTGAATCCAGAGCAATCAAACAATCAGGGATGATAAAAAGAATCCAGCATGGTTGGCTTTGTTTGACCTAAGATATTCTTTGATTCAAATATCTTAATGATATTAGATATTGAAATCCCTCCCCTCTTTTATCTTCATCATAGAAGAATGATTCACAGGAGTGAATTTCCCACATCATTTTATCTTTTCCAGATCATATCTTAAGTTCCTCTTTCAAAATTTTTGGTAATGTGAACTTTGTAAAAATTATTAATTAATCGCCACTGATCATTGATTTAGCACTTCCATGTCCCAGGCACTATCCTAAGTATTGGCCATTCTTGACTCATATTTTCCCACTGGATTTCCATAATTCTGGAGAAAAGAATGACATTGATGGCCTTTTGCAGCTCGGTCTCCCCTGAATCCAGTTCATGACATCACTCTCCTGATTTCATTGATCTTCAGGAACAAAGGGCAAACAACAACAAAAATAAAAGTCCCTCACCTCAAGAACTTCCATTCTGGAGGAGAAGAGATAAATGCAAATGAATGTATGCAACATAAGGCAATGTATTAGGAAGAGGAAGCACTAGCTAAGGGAAATCAGAAGAAGCCTTATGTAGGAGGTAGCATTTGAACTGAATTTTGAAGGAAACCAGAAATTCTAAAAATGGGAGTTGAGAAAGAACCATATGCTAGACATGGAGGATGGTCTTAGCAAAGATGAAAAATGGGGTGGAACAAGAAAATACACTGGTCAAATTATGTAGAGTATGGGAATCATGGATATCACATGTTTTTTCACAGAAGAAAATCTTGAGCTTAATTTAATTTCTTTTTGGATGACCATAAGATATATCAAATGTCTTCCTATTTCAAAGTTTTTAATAGCCTAATGCCACCTTTGCTATATTGGCCCATATTTTCTTTTAATGCAACATGGGGTGAGGCAGCCTGCATATATACAAAGCATCTCAGAGGCTACTTGCCATATAGAAAAACTAGAAAGTTGTATTCTGGGGGAATCATGAAAGAAAGAGAAGTAAAGAGAAAAGAAAACGAGAGAAAGTTTAAAAAACAGAGAGAAGAACAGAAAAGTCAAAGTATCTTAGAGAGTTTTGGGCACATTTGTATACATTCTATAACTGCTTCCAGTCTACTAACTGGATAGTTTGAACAAGCTCTTTGGATTAATTCCTGGATCCAGCCCATTCTCAGAACTTTCTCTTTCTTAGTGGAGGGGAAGCGAAATACCTGGGAAAATAAGGGCAGAGAATTCTCACTACAATAATATAGTGGAAAGAATATGGAGTTTGAAACGGTAAGAAGGGGGTTAAAAAAATAAGACGGGAACAAGAAATCTTTAATTTTGTATATCCTCTATAATTACAAGGCCCGCTTTCTTCTCTCCAACCATTAATTCCATAGATCCTATATAAAACCTAACTTAAAAGCTGCCTCCTCATCCTCCCAACTCGATTGCTAATGAACTTTAGCCATTAAACTATTGTCAGTTGCACATAAAATAGTGTGTTTCTTATACCTCCCTAATACTTATGCATTGATAATTTTTCTTCTACTTTTTTTTTATTTCCCAATTTTCCCTCTATTTTAAAAATTCTTTTTAAGTTCTTCCAGGGAATCTTTTTGGGCCTGAGACCAATTCATGTTTCACTTTGAGTCTTTGGATGAAGCAATTTTGATTTTGTTGTTGTCTTCTGGGTTTCTGTTTTAATCTTCTCTGTCATTATACTAACTTTTATGGTTAGATTGTTCTTGTTTGCTCATTTTCTAACTTGTTTCTTGACTTTTTATTTCATATTAAAGTGGGACTCTGCTTCTAGTGTGGAGGGGGCACTGCCCCAAGCTTCAAGTTTTTTGTGTAAGTTTTGTTTTGTTTTGTTTTTTTCCTGAGGTAGTTCTGTGGATCTGTAAGTTTATAGTTGTCCCAATGGAATGTTCTAAGGAGAGGTGTGGTCACTATTCTCCTGTTTTGTGCTCTGATGTGTGCATAACCCTATTCATTTCTACCCCTGAAACTTTGACCAAGTTCCGAGTTCCCCTGCAACCACAGCTCTGATGTGATAGTGCTCCTCCACTTTCTGGGATTGTGACCCAGGACCACAATCCACATATGGACAATGTAACAGAGTCTTGCACCCAGTTCTAGCAAAGGAGCCTGTATAATCTCCTTCTGACCAATGTCTTATCCCCTTATCATCTGTAGGCTGAAACATGATTGCCATTCCTTATTTGGTCATTCTCAAGGTCTATTTTTTTTCCCCTATGGCTCAGTTTACTATGGCACAACCTGCTACAGGCTGTGCTTCTCACTCTGGTACCAAAAACCTTTTCTGCTGACCTTCTAAGTTGTGTTAGGCTGAAAAGATGTTTTGCCAAGTCCTTTTGTGGATTCTGCAACTTTAGAATCTATTTTGAGGCATTATTTAAATTTATTTAGAAGGGAAATTTGGAGAGCTCAGACAATTCCTTGCCTTTACTCTGCCATCTTGACTGTGCTAGGTTGTTCATTTCTAGTGCATTATTATGGTTTTGAGCTGATTCTGGTTTCTCAAAGGCTATGTTTATAGAAGTCAAGGTTCAGCAACTCCAACCAAATCTGAAGAACTTCAAGAATTCTCCAATTTGTGATGGTCGGTCCCTTGCCCAAAGATCATTGTAGCAACATCACCGGGTTGGCCATATGATGATGACTTTTTAGTCACAGATTCCTTAAAACTAGTGAGATATTGCAGTCAAGCAAACAGAGCTGATCTCTGGCTGTGAGGTTATTATCCATCTATTTTATATGTATGGTATATGCACTTATTTATGTACATGTTTCCCTGATTCAAAAGTAAGCTCCTTCAGAATAGGACTTTTTTTTTTTTAATAGCACACTGTTTGGCATATAGCAAATGCTTAATAAATGTTTATTAAATTATTGATAGGAAAGTGATGATCCTTATATAAACCATGTGTGGACTATTGTATCTTGGTACTAATTTTTGGAAATGACATTACATAAGCTTATTGAATAAACATCTATTAAACACTTACTCTATGCCCTCTAGAGCAAGGCTTCTTAAACTTTTCCCACTTGTGACTTTTTTTTCCAAAAAAATTTTATGTGACTTCAGGTATATAGATATATGAAATATGTATACAAATCAAACATTTATTAATAAAGCATATTTTCACAAACCCTTTGTTCAATTATGAGACTCTTTTATGTGGGTCACAAAGCACAGTTTAAGAATCTAGACTCTACAGGAGGGCAACCATAATGAGAAAAGTTCTAAAGTGCACATCATATATTATAGAGGGCCTGAACTCTGGAAAAGTATACTTGAAACAAGGATACTTACAGTAGGGTGTTTACTCAGTGTGATTGATAAGATAATGATTCTCTAGTTTACATATTCTTGGTACTTAGTATAGTGATGTAATGGTTCTACAGTTGACACATGCTCAGTGTGCTGTAGTAATATAATTGTACTAAGATATGTAAAGGCTGAGAAGACTTGAAATAAGCAGAGTTAGAGTGTGTTCGAGTGAGAGTGTGCTCGAGCTCAATTTCAGACTCCAAACTCCAGAGAGATCCTCAAGAAAGCTAGTCTGGATATTATAATATATAGCCTATAGTTTCTTATTGGTTAAGAGCTCCCCAGAACAATCCCTTATACATAGGAGAATCATTTGAATAAACTGGAATTATTACATAATAGCTTGTAATGTCCTGTTGTCTCTCAAGTTAGCACCTTGTAATCCTAACAATAGCTAACATATATATATATATATATAAAACCCCTACTATGTACCTAGCACTGAGCTGAGTGCTTCACAATTATTAGCTCATTTGATCCTCACAACAACCCCGGGAGGGAAGTGCTATTATCCTGATTTTACAATTGATGAACTTGAGGCAAAAAGAGATCACAGAACTAGTGTTTGAGAACTTGCGTCTTTCTGACATCACTGAAAAGAAAAACCTTGAAGTAGGAGGACATGTTAGTGGTTTACAAGTATTTTAAGGGATGACATATTGAAGATTAGACTCATTCTATTTGGCCCATTGATGTAGAATGAGAAGTGGGAAATGGAAGTTATAAAAGTAACTTTTTTAAAAATCAGTTTGATATAAAATAAATATAAAGTATGAAACATTTTTTAATAATTAGAGCTATCCCATAGTTTAATGGAGTATCACAGTTTCTTCTCTATAGAAGGTCCCTAAATAAAGGCTGGATTATCATGCCTTAGGTATATTGTAGAACAGAGGAATCAAACAAGCTGCCCATCAGTCCATGTAGCCCACAACACTCCCACATAAGACAGGAATTAAATTAATATTACATGGGAAATATTTAACAAAATAAATAAAATTACAATAAAGCATAGAGAATGTCACATTTAATACTAAGGCAATGGACAGCTTTTTTTAAATTAAGATTTTTAAAATATTTTATTAAATTTATAATTATAACATTTTTTGACAGTACATATGCGTGGGTAGTTTTTTTTTTTTTTTTTTTTTTACAACATTATCCCTTCTACTCACTTCTGTTCTAATTTTTCCCTTCCTTCCCTCCACCCCTTCCCCTAGATGGTAGGCAGTCTTAAACATGTTACATATGTAATAGTATATAATGGACAGCTTTTTATAAGATTTTATGGCTCCTATTTCTATTTAGGTTTAACATTACTATTGTAGATATTGGAGGGTTGCCCTCAAGCTCACGTATAGGGTAGGATGAATGTGCTTTGAGATCCCTTCTAACTTAGAGTGATTATGTGATCATTGGATAACAGATATGTTACTGGAAGGGGCTCTGGAGGCCATTGAGTCTAGGCCCTTCATTTTATGTTTGACTAAAAGTAATTTGTCCTTTGTGTCATAGAAGAATTGCAATTAGCACCCTTCCCCCCTCCCCAAATGAGAATATTCCAACTGGCGAAGTCACCAACCTTTGGCATATTGAAAAAAAATTATATCCCAAATTTCATCCTTTGTGGGTTGGGGGAATCAACACTTAGAATATACTTTTTAACTAAAAATCAACAATTGGGAACTATTTAGTTCAGGTGATGGTGAGGTCTTGGATTGAATGGTTGAGACACGTAGCTCCATTGTTTTCCTTGATGAGAAAGGGAAATGATAAATGGAAGCAGCAGAGAAGAAGATTAAAAAAAAAAACAAGTATCAGCCCTTAAATCAGAGTTCCTAAGTTTAAAATTAGATACTGAATATGTGATCTTGCATAAATCATTTCATCTCTATGGGTCTTAGTTTACCTCATAAAGAGAAAATCAGAACAAATGAGAGCCACTGTCCTTTCAAACTCTAAACTTATAATCTTATAAAGATGAAAGTACAGACTTTATCCTATAAAGATAATTGATCCAGTAATAGACTTAAGAATGCTCATATATAATTAACTGACCCAATATTTTGCTTCTGAAAGTGACAGTAACCTGTGATAACCTGTGATGGTTATCTTCCTTTATGACTGCTTCAGATCTTAAACATGTATATAAAACCTATCAGCTTCCTTTAATGTCTCAACATGACGCTGTCATCCATGCATTTATCTAAACCTGTCTTGACTAAGTCCAGAGGTGTAACCCATATATCATGTCTTGAAATAACAAATTCCTCACTTTTTAAAGAACTTGCTATGGGAAGCAATGAGGGGTAATCTGACAAAGTAATAGAGTTATTTGGAAGATCAGCATGATATGGGTTCAAGACCTGTCTCTGATATTCTTCAACCTGTGATTGAACGAGTCACTTCACCTTTAAATGTCCCAGGCAACTTTTTAAGACTGTTAGATGAATTGCTGACCTTCATCGGCTTTGGAAATTTCCATTCTGGGAGTTCTCAACATACATGAAATCACTGATGTGGACACTCCCTCCCTCCTCCCCCAAAAGAGAAATAGTTTTTCTTTTTTCTTTTTTTTTTGGCTTTAAGCCTTTCTCTCTTCCAAGAGCAATCCCTAGCTCTGGTATCCTAGGCCTGAGTGAGCAAGCCTGTGCTGACCCCATCATTCCACTCATTATATAAGAACCTCTCAGGAGGCCTCCTCTGCTCGCCTTTGCCTTAATTAGGAGAAAGCTGCCCTTTGGGGGTTCCTCCTGTTTCTCTGTTTAGCAGCACACCTCTACATGCCCTGGCTTGCCCATTTACAGCAAAGGCTATAAAATAGGGCACAGTGCAAATAGCTTCCTGCCTAGCAATAAAACATAGTCTGGATCTCCAGCTAATGAGAACTAGCTCTGGCTCTTGGCTTGTGGACTCTAGACACCGAGGATTAATGGAAAAGCCTTTAGATTTGCAGTTAAGATGAAGTGGTTTGAATTTCAGTCCTTCCACTTATATACTGAAGAAGATACAATCGGAAGGGACTGCAGAAGGCACCATCTCTGTCTGGAAAAATCTCCCTCTATAATTACCCAATGAGCGATCGAATCAAATCAACAAGGATTTAATAATCATTTGCTATGTGTCAGAATTGTTATCAAGTTATCAAGACTTTGCCTGGTAATATCTGATGTGAAAAAACAACCTACTTGTTTTCAGGGCATCCCAATCTATTTATTATTTATGAATCTTCAGAAAATTATATCTTTTATTGGCTCCTCATTTTGCTCAACTAGATTGAGAAGAAATTAAGACTACATCTCTCTTATTTTCTTTCTTTCCTTCTATAGTAACTCTGCCCAGACTCTTAAATCTTTCACGGCCTGACATGGCTCTCTGATATTGCCAAGCTTATCTGCCTCCCAGAAGCTTTGATATATTGCCTGCCTAACCTGTCCTGATAAAAGTCAACACAGCAGAGGGGGGAGAGAACTAACCTTGACATCAGGGAGACCTGGGTTCAAGTCCAATTTTTGAGACATCCTAGTTTTGTGACATTTGTGAGTCATTTAACTCCTTCATATTTCAGGGTATTTTCTAAAAATTTTAAGTAATAGAATTGTGAAAGGAATCTATAAGGGCAATCTCTTTAGAATTCCAACTGACACAAATCACACCCATGTACCAGCTAGAAGAATTATATGTTCTTGGGCACCAAAAGAAGTGACAGGTATGACTGTTGATCCATGGGAAATCATTGATGAACAATCAAGGAATGGGAGAAATGTCTTAGAACCTAAAAAAATGGTCTAGATATCAAAAAAGGGAAGAAAAAGGTACAAAATAAAAGACTAGTGAGCTTGACTTGAATTCCTGACAAAATACCAAAATGGGTTATTAAAGATGTGAGTAGTAGACATCTAGAGAGGAGAACACTGATCATGAAGCGTTAAGGGGCAGGTCAATTCTCTGAGAGCCTCCACAGCTGGGAATCATAACATCTGAAGGAGTTGCAAAGCAGCCTTTTGCTGACACAGGAGTTCCAGACTGGGAATGAGATAAATTGGAGGCAGAAGGAAGAGGAGAGAGGTCAGAGAACAGCAACTGCCTCTGAGTCTTCTTATATCATCCTCTCACAAAAGGAGATCCATTCTGCAGGTCTGGGTGGGATCTCCAGCAGCTACTGTCAGGTAGCTCCTACATATTCCAATAGCTCCCTTGAATCCCAACAATGAAGAACTAGAACGATTCCTTTGAGAGCATGCCAGACTAATCTTATTTCCTTTTTTGGCAAGATTGGAAAGAGGTAAATATGTGCAATCCTTTTAAATATATTTCCATGTTTGTCATGTTGTACAAGAAAAATCAACCATGTTAAATATATTTCCACATTAGTCAGTCTCATGCACTTATTGTGGGAAAAAGATAGATTGGGGTGAGATAATAATAGTGTGTTTGGCTTCCTATATCTTTGATGTCCAATTCGTCCTCCAAAAAGCTATCAAAATAATTTCCCTAAGGCAAAGTTTTGGCCATATCCTGAAAATTCTTTAATGCTTCCCATTGCCAATACTATCAAATATGAACTGTTTCCTTGGCATCTAAGACCCTCTATAATTTGGTAGGGTGGAAGGAAATAAATAGTAATTGTAACTGCAGAAAAATGCACAGAAAGTTTCTCTGATAAAGGCCTCATTTCTCAAGTTTATCGAGAACTGAGTCAAATTCATACAAATTCAAGTCATTCTCTAATTGATAAATGGGTAGAGGATATAAACAGGATATAATTCAGACAAAGTAATCAAAACTAGCTATGACCATATAAAAATGCTCTAAATAACCATTGATTTGAGAAATGCAATTTTAAACAATTCTGAAGCACCACTCTATACCTATCAAGTTGGCCAATGTGATAGAAAAAGAAAAAGTCAAATGTTGGAAGGGATATGGGGAAATTGAGACATTTGATGCATTATTGGAGGAGTTGTGAACTGATTCAACCATTCTGGAGGGCAATTAGGAACTATACCCAAAGGACTATAAAACCATTTTTGACCTAGCAATATCAGTACTAGATCTATATTCCAAAGATATTTTTATAAAAGAAAAAGACCTATATGTACAAAAATATTTATAGCAACTCTTTTGAGGTAGGAAAGAATTGGAAATTGAAATAATACCCATTAATTGAGAAATACCTGAATGAGTTGTGGTATGTGATTGGGATAGAATACTTTTATGCTATGACAAATGACAAGCAGAATCCTCTCAGAAAAAAATCCTGGAAAAATTTGTCTGAACTGGAGCACAATCAGGAGAACATTGTACCCAGAAACAATAAATAATGACCAACTATGAATGATTTAACTCTTCTTAGTTATAAAATAGCCCATGACAATTCCAAAGGATTCATCATGAAAATATTCTATCCACCATCAGAGAAAGAACTATGGAAACTGAGTACAGATTGAAGCATCCTTTTTTAAAACTTTATTTTTCTTGTTTCTTGTTTGTTTTGGTTTAAAATTTCTTTTACAACATGGCTTATGTGGAAATATGTTTTGCATGACTCCATATGTACAATCTATATCAAAATGCTTGCTTTCTAAATAAGGAAGCTGTAGAGAGAGAGAAAAAAAAGTGGAAATCAAAATTTTGAAAATTAAATTGTTTTTACTTATAATTGGGGAAATATTTATTTTATTTTATTTTTTTGCTGAGACAATTAAGTGACTTGCCCAGAGTCACACAGCTAGGGGAATTTTTTTTTTTTAATAAAAAATATAGTTTACTGAGTAAGGGCTGGGTTTGGACTTGATTCAACAGGGAGTCAACTATTAAAGCTTTTTCTGAATTATTTTATAATGGTTCATTAAAAATTGATTCATATGCAATTCCTTTGATGACTCATTGTTGACTGGGCATGACCTGGGTTTTCAAAGGCTGTGTCAGTGTTATGCAAACCACAGCAGGTATGGAAATGCTTCAAGGTGGCCCTGAATAAGTAGCAGTGTTTATCTTCAGGCTACTTTGGGAGGTAGATTCCTTCCTAGATTTCCATATAGGGATCCACACCCATGCTAGAAGCTTGCAAATTCAATGGGTATGTAGATGCCAAAACACATTTATGATATCTTAGGTCACCTTAAGAGACATTCAGCTTTAGGAATAAGTTCTATAGTTCCTTTATACATATACCTGATCATACCATACCCAGAGCATTGTGTTCAGTTCTAGATGCTACAGTTTAGCAAAAACTGGAAATCATCCAGGAGAGGGTCTTTATTTTATAATGTTAATTGTTGCTAGTAGCATTTATGTAGCACTTTAATGCTTATAAAGTACTTTGCAAATTCTGTTTCTATCATGATCTTCAATTTACTTTACACAAGAGTAAACTGAGGCTGAGAAGTTAAGAGACTTGCTCAGATATGTTTAAGAGAAAGAATTTAAATTCAGGTCTTCCTCATTTCAAATTGAGTGCTCTGTTCACTGCATCACCTACTTGCTTTTCTAGTTTATGCTACCTAAAGACTTCTTAATGAAGAAGAGAAGACAGCAGGTTGTGATAATTGTCTTCAAGTATTTGAATGGCTATCATGGAAAGAGAAATTAGGGAAATTGAGTTTGGCTCCATAAGGCAGAACTAGGAGTAAAGGGAAGAAAGGAAAAGATGTAAAAGGGTAGAAAAGAAAAGGAAAAGATGTAAAAGGGTAGAAAAGAAAAGAAAAAGATGTAAATGAAAAATTATTGCTGACTATCACACAAATTCGAAAGCAAAATAGTGACCTTGAAAAAGAGTAAGTTCCTCCTAAATGGTGATTTTTAAGTAGAGGTTGTCCAACCATTCATCATCTTTATAACAGTATACATTCCTTTCTGGTGTAGACTGGGCTAGGATGAGCTTAAACTTCCCTGGTCAGTTATGTCCTACTCTTTGTGACTTCATGGAGCATAGTACACCAGGCAGGCCCTTCTAACCTCCAGTACCTAACAAGATCTATCCAAATTCATGTCTGTTGTTTCCATTAAATTTTTTCATCTTATCCTCTATCTTCCCCTTTTTCTTGCAACTTTGAAATTGTATATTTCTCAAATTATGTGTTTGGGGCAGGTTCTCCAAAGTGTTCTGGTACTTATTGCCTTTGTGATGTTGGGTTACTCAAGAATTGGATTTTTAACTGATATTTTGGAGGATGACATCAAAATTAGATAAGTATAGATGTTGAGAAAGGACATTCCAGGAAAGGAAGCAGCAGCTTGGACAAAGGTACAGAGTCAAGAAAGCACAAGATATACCTGGCAAACAATAGGGCCACTGATTGGAATGAAAGGGTTTTTTTGGAAAAAAATGATGGCTGATGTAGCTAAAAAGGCAAGTAGAAATGAAATTGTAGAACTTCATGAGAAAAAAAAGACTGAAAAAAAAAAGAACTAAGAGTTCTATAGGAAATGGAAAATGATTGAAAATTTTGACTGTGGGGGTGAGGAGAGAAGAATGCTCAAAATATTATTTTAGGTAAAAAATGTATGGCGGCTTAGATGGACTAGTGGAGAAGAGTCTGAGTTAAAGGAATCTGTTAGGAGAAAGCTATAATGCTTTAGGATGAAGTATCATAGACTTGGTTGTGAATGATGGGAACAGACAGTAATGGAATTACAGTCATCATTTCTTAAGCACTTCTTATGAAATAAGCACTTTACTAAATGTTATGAATAGAAACTAAGAAACGAAACAATAAGTAAACTAGGCATAGGTCAGGTAGGATCTGCCATATAGGGTTTTGCTTTTAAAAATTCATTCTAATTTAAAGAGAAAACATATTAATAGAGTTCAGTTGATAGGTGGATGGATGGGTCCCAAGGACATTCGGGAAGAAGAGATCACAGTGGGATGTAAGAGGGCAAGGTGTGGAATAAAACTGAGGGAAAAACTCCTATTAGTCTAGCAGTCTCCTGTATGGTCTTTGGGCAGGTGGGATTCAGACAGGCTATTCTGAATGAAGAGACAAATGAGAAAAATTATAAAGAATACTCTATGAGCAAGAGGGCAGAAATGTGATTAATCATAAAGTTTAAGTATGCTAAACAAGGCCTATATGGAGAAGATGTACTGAATCATGTCTCTGTCAAATCCAAAGAGGGCCAGACTAGGAGTCAGAGAGTCTAGGTAGAAATCATGGCTCTTGCATTTATTACCTTCCCATCCTTGGATTACTCAAATAATCTCCTCAAGCCTCAGGCTCCTCATATATAAACTGAAGTCAGATTAGATGACCTCTTCTATCCTTCACACATTATTTCCATGATCCATATGCATCATTTAAAGAAAAAAGGAAGGCAGAGACATTTTAAAAATAGAAAGCACAACCTTTTATATTTTCTAAACTGCTTCAAGTATAAATCGATAATGTGTAAGGCCAATTAAAAGTTAGGAGATTGAATCCGCTAAAGGTAAATGGGATGTTGCTCCAAAGTATCGCCATCAAAGGGAGTTCATTTCCTTCTTATGGTAACTACTATCTTATGCAGGTCTATATCATCATGGAGTACAACCATCCACTCCCAGAGTTCCATCATTATGGTACCCTTTCCCATGCTGTACCACCAAAAACCAGCATATAGTTTCCAGGAGTTGAGGATCCCTGTCCAGAGGATCCCTTTCCCAGAATGCATATATCCTCTTCAGCCTAACTTCTGAATGTTACATATTTATCCGCCTCACTTCACCCAACAACTATTTTTTCTCTAGTTACAACTCTGTTAAGAATGAATGGACATCAATATTTTCCTAACAAAAACCCTCTTTATATTCTCTAAATATTCCAGTCAGAGAGACTTTCAGTAACATCACAAATTGGAAGAGGAATAAAAGTTTCCCATTAGAAGCATTCAGGGTAGAATAAGAGGCCATCTGTGGCTCTTTAAAAATGTTGTGTTTACTCTAGTCTGAAGGTATTTTTCTCTTCAACCCATTTGCTAAAATTTACCAGCTGGGAAAGAAATAATTTGCCAAACCTGAATTAATTCATTGTTTTTCCAACACAGCTAGCCTGTCCACTTTGACGCTTACTCTTAGCCAGGTAATGCCAGCAGACTGTCCATCTGGGGATGTGACACAACAATATCCATTTGTCCAGGCTCGACAGACAGATCAAAGAGATACTCTGAGCCAAATGTCCGAGCAAAAATGTTATCTTGCCTGAATTACCCAAGTAATTGAGTTAACATTCTGTTCTGCAGCAGCTGCAGTAGGAAACTTCCTGGGCATTGTACCCATAACATATAATAATTTAAAAGAACAATGCATTGCACGTGTACAGGCCTCTAGAGTTCACAAAGCCTGTGCATGTATAGGCTATTGTCTGATATATACAACAACACAGGGAGATTGACGTGTTCCCATTCACAATCTAATACCACTTTTTTTTTTTTTTTTTTGCTTCCTATCATCTTTATTTAAATAAATGCATCAGGACAACTTTTTTTGTTACTATTATAATCAAAAGAATGGAAATCTGGATTAAATATGACAGGATAAAAAAACTGTCTAATTGTAAATCAGTTATGGAATGGTTTACAATCAGATACAGTCAGTCAACAAGCAGTTATTAAGTGTTTATCATGTGCCCTGAACTGTGCTAAGTACTAGTGATTCAAAGAAAAGCAAACAAGTCATAAGGAAACAAGGAGAAGTCTCACAAACTGAGGAAGAAGACAATATGCTAACAAACAACTACATACAAATGATGCGTATGCTGGAACAATTGAGAATAATCAACAGAGATAAACACTAGTCAGGAAAGGCTTCCATTAGAAAGCAGTATTTTAGGAAGGTAGAAAGGAATAAAGGAAGAAAAGGAAGAAAGGGACAAAGGAAAGAAAGGAGGAAAGGAGGGAGGGAAGAGAGAAAAGGAGTTAGGGCGGAGGAGGAAGGGAGGAAGAGAGTGAGGAAGGAATGAAAGAGGGGGAATGGAGAGAGGAGAGGAAGGAAGGGAAAGAAAAAGAGGCAGGAAGGGAAGAGGAAGCAAAAAAAGGAAAGAGGAAAGATGGAAATTTTTAGTAAGTGCAAATAGTTTCTCATTTTATCCTCACAATAACCCTGGGAAGTTGGTGCTATTATTATCCCCACTTTACAGTTGAGGAAACTGAGTCAAGGAGAGGTTAAATGACTTGTCTAGCATCACCAAGCTAGGAAGTATCCAACATCAAATTTGAACTCAAGTCTTCTTGACTTCTAGCCAAGATCTTTTTACTCACGGGGGCCACCTAATTGTGCCTCAGTGCCACAGCTTTTCCCTTTTTGTTGTTGTTTTTTGCTGAGGAAATTGGGGTTAAGTGAATTGCCCCGAAATATTAAAGTATTTGAGATCAAATTTGAACTCAGGTCCTCCTGATTTCAGGAGTAGTGCTCTATCACTACACCAATTGCTTTTCCTATTTCTATATTCTACTTCAAATAAAACTAGAAAACAGGTTTCAATCTGGAATAGAAAATCAGTTTAATTTTAATGATTTAATCATCTTGAATCAACTGAAATGTTAAAGGAGAGAAAATGAAATTAACTGAAAGAAAATCTTAATACTATATAAATCTAGTCTCATCAAATTTTGACTGCTGCACATGGTAAAGTAGATACAAGTCAAGAAGGCTTGAGTTCATAGTCTGTCTCTGAGAACCCTAGCTGTGGGACCTTGGTGCCTCAGGGAGCTCCCTGGGACTTGCTTCTTGAATTCTACTATGACAGAGGGAATTCCCGACAAGAAGTTCTCCACACTGACAAAACCACAGACCCTTCTAGCATTTCTTTGTGCAAAACCACTTTTACAATTAGAATGAATACAGTGTGATCAACAGGCCACTATTCCCCCAAATATCATATATCTCCATTATGTGCCTACACTAATTTCAAAAATTATGTCATTGGAGAGAGATATTAACCTATTGCCAACTCCAAACAGATATCTTTAGAAGAGATAATATGTTATATATCATTACCACTTGAGTATAATTAATTATTTCCTCTAATTAAACAACTAGCTGAGAAAAGGAAAGGAGATAATTTGGGAGTTTGAGTGAAAAAAATTGAGGATGAGGAGTTGAGAGAAGAATCCATCTTGATTATGACATGCTGCCTTGAGAAATGGTATGTTAGGTAGAAAATTAAGATATGAAGAAATAAGTGAAAGGGAGAAAGAAAAAGTAGGAGATCACTAAGATGTTCTGCTAGATTCATAGTTTTGTCTAGAGATGACTTTAATACTGCTCAGTTCTGAAGAGCTTTGGGATTTTAATGACAATTTTGTAAGAGATCATTTGATTTTTCTTTTGCCTTAAATTTTATCCACTTTAATAAAACATGTTTAAGCACCCCAAGGATTAGCAATAATATGATCTTAGAAGTCCTCTATAAGAAGGTCCCCTGTAAAGTAGAACAGATTTTTCCCATAAGGATAATAAAATTATTTGGGGAAGAAGGGTTATGTTACTGACCAAGGACCAGAAACTGAATAAATTAAAGCCATGACTGGCAATGTGTTATAAGCATAATGAAACCACTCTCTGTTTCTAAATCATTTTGAATGGTATAAGTATTTTCCAAGTACAAAACCATGTGGATAAATGAACTCTGTTCAGATGACTAGGATATACATATATAACACACAATTCAACTTATGTCATAAATTTTACTTAAAACTAATATAGCATCTACTGTAAACATTTCACATTTGATGAAGACTTTGCTTGCCTTTTTAACCTATGATAGAGTTTATGGTGCCTGGTTCAATAGTCCAAACTAAGACAAATTTGAGTTATTTACTTCCTTTCCCCCAATAATATTTTTTGTTTAGTAATTCAGTTCCCCCAAATAAATTCCTTTTAGTAATTAAAATTCAACAAATATTAAATATCTGAATGCAGAGTTCTATAATAAGGCTATAGAACCATAGGTTTAGAATTATAATGAACCTTAGAGGCTATTGTTTGTAAACATTCATTTTACATATGAGGAAACTGAGGCACAGCTAGATCTAGGAAGTTGTCCAGGGCCATATGAATATTTGAGGTAGGATTTTAACTCAAGTCTTCTGGATTCAAATCTTGGACTCTATTCATTTTTCATTTGGTGCTAAGACAAAAAGATAAGTAAAACACCACCCTTAAACTCATCAAAGTTTTGAATCTTCAAGATGAGGTGTATCCATAAATACTGTAATCAAAATAAAATTGTATAAATATATAAGAAAGATTGGTTGTGGTATTTCACTCAGAGGTGGGAATAAGGGGTATTCCAAAAGTCTTAGTGAAGTTTTGAACTATTAAAGCTGTTAAATTATAAAAATACACTTAGATTTTAATGGGGCACCCTACATAATTTGTGGCTGAGAGTATAATAATATATTGAGAAAACCAGTTTAGCAGAATCTTTGAAATGCAAAAATGGCATACAGAAGAAATGTGAGAAGAATAAATAAGTCCAAATAACCTGAAAGGATTAAATGATGATTTGGGGGTTACTTAAAGCTAGGAGAAAATAAACATTGTCTTTTGGAAATCCCATTTTAAGTATGGATCATTGAGGGAAAAAATAAAGACCATAGGCATTGGAATTTAAAAAAAATATCCTGGAGAGAGTAGAGAAATGGGGGATATAATGTGTTTTCAAATCAGAGCATCCCATCTATAGCTAATTCAGATTAAAGAAATGTGGGATTGTATATAGTACCAGCAACATTGTGTGATAATCAACTATAAATGACTCAGATTTTCTCATAACACAATGATCTAAGACAGTACAAGGTCTCACAAAGGAAAACGTTATCCATTACCAGATAAAGAACTGATGAACTCTGATTATAGATTGAAGCATATGTTTTCATTTACCTTATCCTTTGTCATGTTTTTTCCCTTTTGATCTGTTTCTTCTTTCAGAACAGTGATTAATATGGAAATATCATTTACATGATAGCACATGTATAAACTATATCAACTGCCTACCATCTTCAGAAGAAGGGAAAGGAGGGAGGGAGAGAAAAATTGGGCACTCAATATCTTGTAAAATGAATGCTATAAATTTTCTTGACATAGAACTGGGAAAAAATAAAATACTATTTAAAAAAGAAATTGTGTGTGGATTGGGAGATGCATTCTTATTTTAGCTGGGCATGGGATAGGAAAAAAAATTATAAGCTATAGGATTTTAAGTTGTAAGGGTAAGATAAATGAACAACATGCTAAGGCATCCTAAAAAGGGGAAAGTAAAATCTGAGTAATCTGAATCTGAAAAAGGAGATAGTAAAAATAAACTATCTTTAGTTTAATGGAAGGAATATTAGACTTTGGAGCAACAGGGACCTGGATCCAAACCTGCCTCTGAATCCTAGTAGTTATATGGACCCAAGGAATTCATTTAAACTGTCTCAATTACAAGATTGTGATCTATGAAATGAGGACAATGATAACTGCATTACTTAGCACACAAGCATTTTGTAAAGATTAAATGAGATAATGTATATAAAGCACACTGCAAAACTTAAAAGGTTGTATAAATCTTATTACTCATTGCTAATAAAGGTTGATTTACAAAAAAAGGAGATCTCAGAATAGAGCTTTGTGTTTTCATGCAGAAGGGGTTGAACAAGGATGATGACACAGGAAAGGAAATTGAAAAGTAGCCATCAGAGGGTGATGAGGTGACTGGGAAACATACTTTTGTTAAAACACAAAGAGGAAAGAACAGCATCCAGGAGTAGCAAGTGGTCAACAAAGTTAAACAAGACTCAAGAAATGATGAGAGGAAAAGGTATTGATTTAGCAATTAAAAGACCTTTGGTAACTGTACAGAGAACATTTTCAGTCAAAAGAGTGAACTCATAACCCAGATCTCAAAGTGGGAGCTGAGGAAGCAGAGGTAAAATGTTCTCAATCTCTTTTTCTAAGACTTTGGCTAACTAAGGGAAAAGGGAGGAGGCAAATATGGGATAATATACTGAGAGGATTTAAAGGTATAGTGGGGTTTTTAAAGGAGAAATCTGGACATGTTTGTTAGTATCACTGAAGGAGCCAGTGGAAAAAAGAAAAGCTTAAGATTAAATAGGTGACAAAGATGGTCAAAGGGCCAAGGTACAGGAGAAAGGTGTGTGTTTGTATGCGCGTGTGTGAGAAGAGATGATTTTCAGTTAGGGGAAGCAATATATTGACAAAGTTGTTAGATAAAAATGAAAGATATCCACACAATTAATTTTTCAAATAAATACTTATGCTAGGAAATTTAAATAGAAAAGGAAGAAACATGATAGAGAATACTTGATTGAAGATCAAAGGAAATAGTAAGAAAAACACCATTGTCTTTGGAGTATACTATAGACCACCTGTACTGAAAGGAATGAATGACCAGTTTAAGAAACAGACCAAAATGCCTGATCTATAAGTATAATATGTAATGATGGAGAGGGCCAATTATCTATACAAAGGCTGGAGCTCTCTTTCTGTACAAAGCAGAGGAGCCAATAACTTCTTGATTTATCTTAATGATAATTCTATATTTTAAAAGATGGAGGCACCAATGAAAGAAAATTATTATTGGGTTCTCTTTGTTTCCAGGATGATTAGGCCGTGCAGTGGAATCAGGGAATTTTGTGTTCAATGTAACCTCAGACAAGCTTCTGGGCACTTTACCCTGTTTGCCTCAGTTTCCTCAACTGTAAAATGAGCTGAAGAATGAAATGGCTGCATCTTTGCCAAGAAAATCCCAAATGGGGTCATGAAGAGTTGAATCCAACTGAAACACTGATGAACAACAAAATTGCCTACTTACAACAGACAAAAGCTGGTTTCTAGAATGTGAATGATAAGAACCTATAAGGGAAGCAATCATTTACAAGTCCCCCTGATGGCAGGTAGACCAAAACATGTTAAATAGAGCATCCACTTTATTTCCTGTTTTTTGTTTCCACAAAAAAGGGATACCAGGAAAATTTTGGTGCATTTGAAACTGAACAGGGTGCTGGTAGCAGGCCTGCCCCTAAAATCCTCCTTTTTGTAGAGTGTATCCACTCTAGGTAGGGTAAATTGTGTTTTGTCCAAATTCACACAGGTAGTCTTTTCATGGCAAGGCAGCAAATTTACCCTATTGCTTAGAGGAAGAAGGAACATATCAGTGCAGTGAATAAATCATGACTCTTTAAAGAAGAGAGGAAGTTGTATTCATTTAGGGGATTCAGGAAGGTTTTCAATTCAGTAGTCAACATGTATTAAGCACTTAAATTTTTTTTTTTTTTTTTGCATAATTCCAAATTGTTTTCCAGAATGGCTGGACCAATTAACAGATTCATCAACAGTGTGTGTGTGTCTTTCTGTACTCCCTCCAACATTGACCTTTTTCATCTTTTTATCATCTTTGAATGCAAGTCCATCACTCTCTCTACCATGTCAAGTTGCCATTAAGTATAGTGATGTATGTGTAAAATTCACTTCATACATTAGATGTTGAGCTTTTTGAAAGCAAGTATTTTATCGCTGTTTCTCTTGAAATTCTATAGATAAGCAGTGGACCTGGAGTCAGGAGAATCTGAATTCAAATCTGACCTCAAGCACTTGATATCTACTAGCTGTGTGACCCTGGGCAAATCACTTAACCCTGATGGTCTTGAAAAAGAAAGAAAAAAGGAACAGAGGGAGGAAGGAAGGAAGGAAGCAAGGAAGGAAGGAAGGAAGGAAGGAAGGAAGGAAGGAAGGAAAGGAGGGGAGGAATGGAAGGAGGGAGGGAGGGAAGGAGGGAAGGAGAGCTAGAGAGAGGGAGGAAATAAAGGGAGGGAGAGAGGGAGAGAAGGAGAAATGAAAGGAGGAAGGAAGGAAGAAAAAAAGTTAAAAAATTCTATGGATAGCAAGTATATGGAGTGACCATTCCATACATTCAAAATATAATTGTTAAGTTATTAATCTGATGTTATTCTTTATTCACTTCTCTCAGATCTTTGTTTGCAATGTGTTATAGGCTGTTCTCATCCACATGAGCCTTTCCTTTGCCAAGGGGGGGTCTCACATTTAATATCTCAAAAGAAACAATTCTGATGACTTCTCAAATTATCAATATCAAATGAGAAATAAACAAAGAATATGTATGCTCAATGAAGAGGTTTGATATTACATGAAGGATTTCCAACAAAGTTCAAATAGAAGGGTGATTCCCTATAGGTCAGTGGTTTTTAACCTTTTATCTTGGATTCTTTTGGCACTGATAAATCTTATGTATCCCTTTTTCACTTAAAAAAAAAAAAAAAAAAAAAAACTAGGGAAATTTTAGCTAGTGGTGGGTGAGAATGAAGATTTATTTATGCCAGTTCACAGACTGCCCCTCCTTGTAATTAACTTTCTTGTAATTATATTTAATTCATCCTGTGTAAATCTTGTTTGCAAATAATTGTTTGCATATTGTCTCCTTCAAATGACTCTGAGCTTCTGCATAATAGGGACTGTTTTTTACCTTTTTTTGTATACCCAACATTTAGCACAATACTTGATATATAGGTACTGACACTAGCAGACATAAGGCATACCAGAAAGGAAAAAAGAAAAGAAAAAACAATAAACTAAAGAACCTTGTCTCTAATAGCATTACACTGACTATACAGTGTTAGTCTTAAGCAACAAAATGCTGAAAAATCCTGATATTTAATAAACATATGGCTACTCATAGTAAATCTCGGGTTCCTTATCCAGAGGACTGACAGATTATCCTTTGAACTCTATCCACAGATTTAATGAAGATTCATGGACTCCAATATAAACCCCCCCAAGAAAGATGGTAAGGTCTTCCAAATGCTTCTGTAGCTAACATGATATCTGTACCAAGTGCTAAACCAATGCAGAATTTCCAAAATGAGATCTATAATCACTTAAAATGGTTTGATCAAACTATCCAGAAACCTTTCAGAGGGGAAAAGCCAAACCAAACCAAACAGAATTAAAGCAAAGAAAAACCTTGGCGACACCACAAATGAATGAAGAATACCTATCATCCAGACTATAATATGTAATTGGATAGATACCTCAGATAGCAAATCTAGCAGCAATAGGGAAGCTTATTGAATCTACATATCCATCTTCAGTCATAAATGGCCTCTATGTCGAATGTTATTATATTCATCAATATGTATTTACATGGCTTTTGTCATATTTTGTATATTTCATTTATTCTATTTTTAATAAATTTACATGAAAATATATCTTATAATCATATAGATTGTCTTAAAGGCAAGAAACATTTTATATTTGTATCCCAGTGCCCAGCAGAATGCATTGCATATAACAGATCCTTAATATTTCTTAAAAGAATAAATAAATGCAAATATTCTACTATTTGCCATATTATAAAGGAAGGAAGAATAGTATCAAAAGTAGAAATATTCTTATCATGAATAATAATAAGCTCAGAAGAAATCATAAAATATGGCTCAGGCCCCCACCTCAAAGCACAGGTGTGTACACACAATTACTACCTTTAATAATATCTTGGCTCCCTCCTTCGGTCTCCAAAAAATTCTTTTAAAAAATTGAAGAACCTAACAGCACGCTTCACCTTTGAGTTTTAATATTCTAAGATTGCCATAGGCAAGTTTAAATATTTCTTACATTTGAAATAATGGGATTCCTCAGGTAATAATTTTTGTTCTCTTTCAAATTTTATGACTAAAATATTGAATGGAATTTTACCATCTGTCAATTCCATTCTGTATAGTCAGATAGTCAGCTCTAGGCAACCAACATTACTGAGTCAGGATTGGTGGCTAAGGAACCAGAGGTTTACTATGAGTAATCATATGTTTATTAAACATCAAGATTTTTCAGCGGTTTTGTTGCTTAAAACTAAGAGTGTATAGCCTAATGCTATTAGAGACAATGTTCCTTAGTTTGTTATTGTTTTTTCCTTTTCTTTTTTCTTTTCTAGGATGCCTTATATCTGCTATTGTCAGATGTCAGTTCCCCTGAGATTCTCAGGCTGCTTGTGATTGGGATTACTTGTCACTATTTTCATTTAGCAATAAAAAGTAATTCATTAGGGAGAACCAAATTAGAATTTAGATATCATCTGATAAATTTCAAACAAAACCTAAATAAAAGATAATCTAAATAAAGTGATAGGTTATAGCAATTATTCAATTAACAGACACTTATTATGGGCCTACTATGTGCCAAACTACTGTGCTAGTCACTGGTGATACAAAGATAAAACTAAAACAGTTCTTTGCCCACAAAAGGCTTAACTTACATTCTATCAAGAGACAGAAACTATAGTTCTACAGTGTTTTGTACATATATGTGTATATATGTATGTATTTTAACTATATTTAGATAGACAATGCAGATAGACATAGATAGGCAAACATGCATTTTGAGGGAAGTGATTATTAATAATCAATTATGAGGGAGATCCAGGCTTTTTCTCTTTCTTATTTCTTTGTTCAAAGAGCAACCTTTGAAAAAAATTACTAACCTCTTTCTAAAATTTACCCCAACTGGATTATTTTGTCCAAAGTGAATTCCTGCCCATATGTAATTTTGGGGGAATACCTTCCTTTATCTAGATTGCCCATAGTCTGGACCTAATGACAGTATCTTTGCCAAGTGACATGATATCACTCTCTCAGTCCCTTGTTGGAACGAACCTACTTCTTATTGTAATATTCATTCTCTCATTATTTGTTAACCAATTGGATTTGGACGCCATCCAAACTCAGGAACATTGACTCTTCCAGGTGTATACCAACTGTAAGTTCACCATTTTGAGGGGCATTTGGCATTGAAAAGTACCACCACCCTTCTTATTAATAAAATCTAGCATTATTAATAAAATAATTATCCAGAAATGATGTCTCTTTAACTTTTTAAATGTAACTATATGTACAAAACAAATACAAAGAGATCTTGGGGTATATTGGCATCTGGGGTTGGGGAAAAGTTTACAGAAAATAGTTAAAAATTCTTTATTTTTAAGTAGAAGAATTAGTTAAGACAAGATCTTTTGTCAAATTGTCAATTCAAAATATCAGATAAAATTTTGTTGATTTAACTAGTTTACTAAGCTAATGAAAACTGCTATTCTAGCCATAAATACCATAAGCAGTATAAGAGAAAGTATTTCATCACAAATTAATATGTAACCTTGAGCTAGCCCCTTAACCTCTAGATCTGATTCTATTGAAGGTACCGCTATCTTACTAGTCAGCCATGTTTGCAAACTGAAACTCTTCTTTGACCCTTTCCTCTCTCTCATTCCTTTCCCACATATAATCAGTTGACAAGTCTTATTCTCTGTTTATACCTCTCGAATTTGCTCTTTTTCCCTCTATTAAACCTTTGACCTTATTCAGGACTTTATCACCTCTCACCTAGATTACTGCAATAGAATTTTAGTCTTTCTGCATCTAGTCTCTTCTCTTTCCAATCCCCTCCACATTGCTGCCAAAACAAAAAACAAAAACAAAAAACCAAAAAACCCCCAAACTTCTCAAAGTTCAAAGATGCTTCAGTAATTGCCTATTGATTCTAGAATAGCATGCAATAGCATGCAAACATATCCATTAGTACATTAAAACTCAGTCCAGCTCAGCTTACTTTTCCAAATTATCTCAAGTTTCTCCATTTCATCCACTGTACATTTCAGACAAAAAGGTCATGCCGTGCTAGGACTTCCACATTTCATCTCTTCTACAAGGTCTTTCTCTTCAGTGCACCTTTTGATATCTCTAACTTCCTTCAAAGCTTTACTCAAGTGCTGTCTTATACACAAGAGTTTTCCTGTCCCAAATCTGGGCCCAATTACTAGTACATAGAACTTAATTCTTGTTAACTGATTTGCTGACCCTTCCAATTATAACTACTCCCCCTCTCTTGAGATAACTTTATATTACTTTACATTTACCTGTTCACATGTACTCTTCCATAAAGGAGAATGTAAGCTTTTTGAAGAAAGGGACTTTTTTTTTTTTTGGTCTTTTTATTTCTAGCATCTAGCATAGGATTTTATTCATAGTCCTCCCAATGCCTCCCTTCACAGAGGGCAGAAACTAGACTCTTAACTTACTTCTCTTTGCATTTACTGCCTTGTTTTCAACTCCATTCATCCCAGAATAAACAAACTCATCATTTAAGCAGTCTCATTCTCATGACCCTAATTTAACTTGACTTAATTGCTTCAGCTTCCTTTCCTTTCTGATTGGAAGTCTGAAGTGTGAAGTTCAGGAAGGCTCCTAATCCCTTCCTTTATAAAGGGCAGAACCTGGATTCTCAGCTCATTCCACTTTGCATTTGCTGCTTTTCCTAGTTACAAATGCAGAGAACAAAATGCTCTGATATTGGGTACTTTCTAGAATCCAGTCACTGCCATCCTTCTGACTCCTGTCTTCCCCTTTAGATTGTAAGTTCCTTGAAGGCAAGATTCCATTTTCCTTCAATTCATTGTGTATCTCCAGTGCTCAACACTGCACCCTTAGTATTTTGTTTGTTTATTAAGTAGACACTTAAAAATAAATGCTTGGCAATTACATTTAGGTTATACCAATATCATTCATGTAGCATCTGTTTTTTTCTTGTTTTTTTTTTTTAAGTTCCTAGCAGATTTTGAGTGAATTTATATCCAGATAGATAAATATTTGTTTATATCATTTGATATTCATAGTATGTTATAATGTATGATTATTTATAGATGAAATTACAGAAAATACATATCCCCATATATTATCTAATGAGGCAGCAAGGCCGCACAGTGAATGGAGTTCTGTACCTGAAATCACAAAGAGGCAAGCTATGTGACCTGGAAAAGCCACTTAAGTTTCTCTTTCTGCCTCAGTTTCCTCATCTATAAAAATGAGATAACACCAGAGGATAAAATAAAATAAAATTTATAATGTTCTTTGCAAATATTAAATTATTATATAAACGTTTTAAAAAAATGTTTGGCAGCTAGCTTTCACAGTGGTTAGAACACTAGGCTTGGAATCAGGAAGACTTTTCCTGAATTCAACCCAGCCTGACATTAACTAGCTATGTGACCCTGTGGCAAATCACTTAATCAAGTTTACCTCAGTTTCCTCATCCGTAAAATGAGCTGGAGAAGGAAATGGCACACCACTCTACTATCTTTGCCAAGAAAACTCCAAAATGGGTCACAAACACAATTCAACAATGACAACAAATTGCCTTTGTGTTCCAAACAGTATCCTAGTGCTCACTACAAACAATTAATGATAAATAGTAAAATCCTGCCAGAGTGTAATTAAAATGATGGGGCATATAATGAATTTCACTAATAATAAGGAAGCATCTGGGAAATAGCTCACTTTCCTTAGAATTTAGGTCAAGGGCAGAAACATAATTATCATTTTATAGGTATGCATAACCTGAATTCCCCTTCCCCATATACATCTCAAAATATGCCTGCACTGCAGATTTGATTTTCTTTTTGAAGTAGTGAATGCTTCTCAGTTTTGCTAATGTTTCAATTATTTTTATCTAAATAGATACTCCTTTCCTTTACAAGGTAATTTAGAAATGTTTCAATGACTTGCTTTTCTCGCCACTAATAAAATAAATATACATGAGGAAGGGAATATAAACTCATTTCAGCCGGTGAAGTTTGTTTTTAAAATCGTTCTGTTGGGGGTGGGGAAGCTCTGGGTAACGAGAGCTTTTTTTTTTTTTTTCCCTTCCTCTCTTCACTAACAGGCAGCTTTCCAAGGGCCGTTGTAGACAGCTGACACGGCACTTCCAGTTCACCTGGATGCGGGGATGCACACACCTGGACGCGGGGATGCACACACCTGGACATATGTAGTGCCCACTCCGCATGTGTGTATGCTCAGATGGGATGCTGGTGCCGAAGGTATCGTACTCCACGTGCGTGAGTGCAGCATTTACACACCGTGTGTAGAAGGCAGAGAGGGTCCCGCATTCCCCAGCGTCCTCTAGGCACTCGGGTGTCTGCCACACGCCCTCTGCCCCTCCTTCCCTTCCACGTGTGCTCACACTTGGGATGCGCACCCTCATTCACCGTGCCTGAGGTTCGTGTCTCGGCGTCCGGACCGCATACATAATAAACACAATCACACCCCCACACGGTCACACACGTGCGCTTAGTTCCACGCCCCTGTCCAGCGACAGCTAAAAGTCCCCTCAGTTCGCCCTCCTCCTCCCACCCCGGACAGGCTCCACGTGGGCACCCCGCGGTTCCAGGCTTTTTCCACCTCTCCACGCGAAGTAGCCCCCCTCCACCCCGCGCGGGGGGCGGGCCGCCAGAGCCCTCCGGCCAGACAGACAAAGCGGGCGCCCAATGGAGCTGGGCCCTGCCTCCCCAAAGGGAGGGAGTGGCCGCTCGGACCAGCCCAATGAGCGCCGAGCCGCGCGCGGGACTTCCTCCCGGAATCCCGTTGGCCGGAGGAGCGGGACTGGTGGGTGACACGTAAGTTGAGTGGGAGGCTGAGGCGGCCCCGGCCCGGCCAGAGGCAGCGGTCGAAGCGGCAGCGGTCACCCCCTCCCGGCCCTGCGCGCCGTGCCCCCACTCTAGCCCAGCCCGGCAGCGATGCGCCCGGGCTAAAAGGAGCCGGCCAGCGGACCGGGACCAGCCTCGCTTCCCTTTGTCCTACTCTCACCCTCCTTTAGGTGGCAACAAAGTAGCGCCCGGAGTCCAAGCCGGCCTGGCCGGACCCTGACCTGTGTGCTGCCGGCCAGCCCAGCCCAACCTGCCAGCACCCCGCGTCGGCCGGATCCCGCGGGTGGGGGAAGCGGCGGTTGGCCGCCGGCTCGGCTCGGCCGGACCAGGGACCGAAGCGGGCTGGGCAGCCGGCACCGAAGCATGCGAAGGGCCCCCGCGCGGGCGCCAGCACTCGGGGAGAGCGCACTCTGGAAAAGTTTGCTGCTCCGCCGCCGCCCCAAGGAGTTGGAGTTGGAGCGGTCGCGGCGGTAGCGGTGGCGACGTAGATGGCAGCCCGCCCCTCGGTGCCAGGGGGCTGATCGCGCGCCGCTGTGCCTGGGGGTCCTGCGCCGCCTGCGCCTCCTCCCTTCTCTCGGACCCGTGCCCGATGCTGCTACTGCTGCGGGGTGCTGCAGCCCCCTCCTGCTGCGGCGGCTGCAGCTGTTGAAGCGCTTGGGGCGCAGAAGAGAAGGAGGCGGAGGAGAAGGAGGCTCGGGGGGCCGAAGCGGGGACTATGGGAAACGGGATGTGCTCCCGAAAACAGAAACGGATCTTCCAAACGCTGCTGCTGCTCACCGTGGTGTTCGGCGTCCTCTACGGGGCCATGCTCTACTACGAGCTGCAGAGCCAGCTGCGCAAAGCCGAGGCGGTGGCGCTCAAGTACCAGCAGCACCAGGAGGCCCTCTCCGCCCAGCTACAAGGTACCTGGGGGCCCCCGGGGCGGAGCGGGGCCGGCCGGGGAGGCAGCGAATTCACGCAATGTACACACACTCTCTCTCTGTCTGTATCTCTCTGTGTGTCTCTGTCTCTCTGCCTCTGACTTTCTGACTTTCTCTCTCTTTGACTCTGTCTCTCTGTCTCTCTGTCTGTCTCTGTCTCTGTCCGGCACAGGAGCACACAGCCACCCTGACCGCTAGCGAGCACAGTCCCCCATCCAATTCTGCCTTTCTGCCTCTGATCTAGGATACAGTCATGGGTGTGTTGGTGACCGAGGCACCGCCTTTGACCTTCAGCATCAATATTCCTCACTCTCCGGTTCTATCTCCCTGCCTCCTTTTACCTGTTAAGAAATGGGACCATCCCTCCCAGAATCCCTGCATTTCAAGTAGCTTCGGAGAGTGTCATTGGCAGGTCACTTACAAAGTCAGGCTGAGGGTTAGAATGGGATTTTTGATCTGAAGCTGGAAAGGTTCTTCCTTAAAGATCCAGTTAGTTCAAGCCCCTTATCTCTTTCAAGCCCAGAGAGAGTAAGCAGATTTAAGTTTCTGCCCTGGACTTGAGATACTTTGCCCCTTACATTATATCATAAGCAGAGATCTAAAGCTGGCAGGGGTCTGAGAGATTATCTGCCCAGTAGGGAAACTGAGCTTTAGAGACATGAAGTGGCTTGACCTATGTGAGATTTGGAAATGGCTCTGCCAGGATTTGACCTGAAATTTTTGGAGGGGGAGGAGAGAGAAGGGTTCATAACATCATCTTTTGCTTTCCTAGTTGAATTCCAGGTTTTTATCACATTTGTTACTATGATATTTCAGAGTTCCTGGACTTGTAGTCAGGAAGAGCTAGACTACAATCTTACCTTCCACATTTACCAGCAAGTGACAAACTATTTTAAACTTAATTTTAACTTAAACTCACTTTTTTCATCTGTAAATGGGGACTCACATAACCTCTTAATCTCTTCCAGTTCCTTATTTTTGATGTTATGAGATGGTTACTATATGCTGAGTACATAAAGAGCAAAAACAAGCAGTCCCTGCCTGCCCAGTAGGAGCTTCCATTCTATCTACTTTGAGGGAATGAGGAGATAAATAGATATAGAGATAGGTAAATACCTCATATATAAAAATTTAGTTAAATGCAAATTAAAGAGAAAAAAAAAAAACAGAACAAGCAGGAGGAGTACTAACATCTGGCCAAGGGGAGAATGACCCCTTGTTGAAGGTCACCTTTGAGTTGAGCCTTGAAAAGGGAATCTAGCAGTTTGAATGCAGTGGATGAGGAATAGGTTGAGTTCTCATTCATAGAAGTGCCCTTCCCATCAGACTCTCAGACAGGATTAGTATTTTTCAAGAGTGATGTTGAGGAAATTTGGTGGAATAGAAAGGGATCATTGCCACAAAGCTGATGGAAACTGATCTAGCTAGTAGTTGAAATTTTCAAAATGAAGCCCTGATCCCCTGGTGTAAGCAAACGGGGGAATCAGCTGTGGATTGTGTCAGTGCAGATGGATTGGAGAAGCTCGGAATGTTCACAGTGTATATGCCATACGACACTTAATGACTTGTTTACCTTCACTGGTTGCATTTGGTGCATCCCATATGGCTTATTTTCAAAAATGTTTCTTCTGGACTCAGTGCAATTGATCACTTTTCCAGCCTCAGCAAATACCAGTCCCAGCCACACCATAGACTCACTCAGCTACTATCTATCAATATATCTAATGGAAGTGTCAGAATCACATAAATAATGCATGGATTCAAAATAAACACTATGTATGGTAAATAGTCCTATTGGGAAAGTCATTTAACCTTTGGAGACTTTGAAAGTCTTAAACTATAGTTACTTTTGAGCTGGTTTGTACTTAGTGTCACTTAAACAAAGGAGTCTAGAATTTGTCTGGAATCTTTTGAGGTAGTGTTTCCTGCAAAATAACTGTCAAATGACCATTGTATACTCTGGCTATAGCATATACGGATCTAGATAATTACACATTGTTTCCTAATTTGAATGTCTGGGTTGAATTTTCCCTTCTCTTTTTATCTCCAGGACTTCTATAGTATCTGGGCATAGTTAATAAAAAATTTGTTGACTGAATATTGGCTGTCTAATATCTTAAGTATATGGCCTCCCGGGGCAGGAACTGTTTTGGTTAATTAATGTTCTCATCTCCCCAACCCAAGTTTTCACACCAAGTAGTTGCTTAATAAATATTGGCTTGAAGATTGTTATAGACACATTAAAGCAATGCCTTTAGGTCACTTTAGTTCTTTTGGATGCTTTTTCTAATTTAAAAAAAAAAAATTAAGGCTGAAGAGAAAATTAAACTCACCCATTTGCCTGCATGTTTGCTATGACCAATTTAGAAGAAAATAAGGTATTTTTAGCAAATAGAAACTTCATAGCTATAGGCACCATCCATCTGTGTGCTCGGCTGGACTCTGAAGAGATCTTGCTTTTTGCATTCTGGCTTCTGACTGGGGTTTTTTCCCCCTTTCTGTTTTAACTGGGTGAATTGACCCATGAGTTATTGTTGGTATGAGGGGTGGGGATTTATTAGTCACCAGCTTCTTTCCGGCTTGCTTCCGCATATCAGGTTGCACCAAACTTATCTTAGAAGTCCAACTGGTGCTTTAGAAATAGATTTTCATAAAAGTAGAGAAGAGGAAGGAAAGGGGAGGGCTGTAGGTGCTCTTGGATTCCTTGGCTGAGTTCCTCGAGTGAGCAAAGTGAGCCCTCTTTCTCCCCCTCTCGCACCCCATTAAAAATTCTGCACCCAAGTGAAGACACTCAGAAGCCCTCTTCTGTGGGTTCCTCTTCAACTCACTGGATCTGATTTGGCTTTGAAAGCAAAACCAACCAACCAAGGAGGGACCCCAGTTCCTCCCTCTGCCCAGCTAACTAAATCTCCTTAACAGCTGCTGCCAGAATTTGATGACTGAGCTCTTAATTAATGAATTGGTGCTTTCTTCCTGTTTGCACTATTGGATTTTGGAATATAGATTTGATTTTCTTTCTCACCCTTGTTCCTTCATTTGTGAAGTGAGACGGGGAACTTAGCATGATGCAGACTGGTATGGGGGGGGGGTATTTGTAGGACAGAAGTGGGATCAGAAGGGGGAGAAATATATCTTGAAAAAGTTTTGAGTGAGGTGCACTTAAAGCCCAGCCTTTCATTGAATCTGTTATTTCCTTCTGAATTGGGATATTGTAATAGTTACAACAGGGTAATGGAAGCAGCATTGCAAAATTAGGCCAAAGTGTTTGGGTAGCCCATGTGCAGCTAGCTCACTGTTAGCTGCAACTCTGGAACTGTGCTTCTTGTTTATTTTTCTTTCGTTTATTTATTTAGATTAGTGAACAACCTGGTTTATGGGCTTTCAGTAGATTATGCTTTGGTTTTTCACTGCCTCTGGAAAAATGCATTTCATCTAGAGGAGTCAATAAGGAACTACCCAGGAGGATCCTTGGTGCATTATGCTCTCAAGCTTCTCTATAGTTTAAATTTAATCTTTCTTTGTGGTTTGACTAGATGAAGTAAAAGGAGATAATTGCATAAACTTTCTTAAAAAAAATACAAAAAAATTCAGTCCGAAAAATTGGTGCTAGTTTGTTTTCAGCCAACAGGATTATAGACAATCCCTTATACACACCCGTGCTTTTGAAACAAAATTCAATTGGAATCCTATTATAGTGGAAGAAACACTTGCATTTCCAGGCAGATAACCTGAGTTAGAAATTTAGCCCATTTGCTACTACCTGTGTAATTTTGGACAAATCACACTATCTCTGGGTCTGTTTCCTCTTCTGTAAATGAGGAGATTATATGAGGTAATTTCTAAACCCCCAGCTCTGGGTTTGGGTTTTTATGTTTGAGTCTTAGGGCCACTAAAAATCCCATTAGGGATTTAGTAAGAAGTGGTGAAAGTCAGAAGTTTGGTACTTGAAAAGCAAAGTATCATTGGGAGATTGGATAAAAGACTTGGAGAGTGGGTTCCCACTAGTTTAAAGATACCTTTAATATAGGAAATTCCATTGCACCTCTTTCAGGCACTTAATATATTTGATTTTTGCATTCTAGCAATTTGTTCTAGAAATAGAATAGCATAATTGAGAATTTGTATTGGGAGATAGGTAGACCTGAATCTAGATCCTGCCTTTGACCCATACTAACCATGTGACCTAGATCAAGTTATTTAAGTGTTCTAGGTGACTATCTAATACTATATGTTACAGAAAAGGTGCTGACTTGCATGGATCAAGAATATTTCTTATCTTGGAGTTTCCTGTGTGAATGAACTAACTCAAGGGTCCAATCTTTATTCTGTTCTTGTCCTTGGCCTTAATTATTTGTCTTGGGAGCAGCTAAGGTGGTGAAATGGATAGAGCACCAGCCCTGAATTCAGGAGGCCCCGAGTTCAAATCTGGTCTCAGACACTTAACACTTCCTAGCTGTGTGACCCTGGGCAAGTCACTTAACCCCAATTGCCTCAGCAAAAAAAGAAGGAAAGGAAGAAAGGAAAAAAAAAAATTGTCTGTACTTTGGAATGTTCTATCTTCATTGTCTCCCCTCCATTCTCCACTAGCTGTTAAGTCCTTTGAAAGCCGGGGCTGAGTCTTCATTAAATTTTGTATTTCTCTGTGTGCTGAAATAAGAAACATGTCATGGATGTGTCTGGTAGTAAAATATTCCCCTTCATTACCCATCTCTGCCTTAATCTTTGCCTCAAATGTCTCTATTGTCAATTTCTCTATTACTCGCTTATCTAGCAAGAAGTTTCCCCCCAAAAAATTCTCCTTAAACTTCCCCATTTCTATTAAAGGTACTGACATTTTCCAAGTTACACTCAGGTTTGCACTTTGAGAATTATCCTTGACTTTTTCTTTATTCTCAATCCCCAAATCTAATCAGTTTCTTTTTTTCATTCTACTTTCACAACATACCATTTATCCATTCCATTCTTTCAGCTCACATGGCTAATACATTGATTCATCTTTTATCCAAACTATTTTGATAGCCTCCTAAAAGGTCTCTCTGACACCAGTCTCTCCCATCTCCACTTCATTCTTCAAATATCTGCCAAAAGATACTTATTTTTTTTAAAGGGGCTAAAATTCTACTATCAGCTATACCCATTTTCATATTTATATTAAAGCTTTTTATTTATAAAACATATGCATGAGTGATTTTTCAGCACTGACCGTTGCAAAACCTTGTATTACAAATTTTCCCTTCCTTCCCCCTACTGCTTTCCCTGGATGTCAGGTAGAATACATGTTAAATATGTTCAAATATATGTTAAATCCAATATCTGTCTACATATTTATCAGTTAACTTAGCAAGCAGTTTTGTGATTTGTTTTATTTTATACTTGTCTTGGATTATGAGAATGTAGAGAACTGTGTATCTGTCATAGGTGTGATATTAACATTGAATAGATATTAACATACACAAAAGTTTAAAAGTATCTGTCCTCCATGAAAGTATGCTCTACAAATTCATTGCCATTGCAATAGCATAAATTTGAGATTCAGGATGAAGAGGTACTTGTTGATAATGGGGGGGGGGTGTAGATTATCCAGGGTATCCAAAAGAACAGGAGGGTTTAGGAGGTCAGGAGCTTTCAGAGGTTAGAACTGAGGTGGATGGGAATATCCAGGTGTGCTGGGCGAGATGGAGAGTGGAGATTGGTTTTTGCTTCAGCAGTTATTGACTCTGAGTCAGTGAGATAAAGCGATATGGCTTCTGGTAAGCATTTTACCTCTTCTCCTCTGTCCAACTTCCAACTGTAACTCTGAAAGCAGTAATTAAATCAATATTACCTTTTCCTGGCAAGACCTTCTCAGGGAGTTGTCCTATTAATCCAATCACTCTCCTGACTTCCCTCTCCTTATATACCCTTTCCTAGCTACCATTTCCCTAAAGTGGTTGCCTTTCCTATGAAAATGTAAGCTGCTTGAAGGCAGGGCCCATCTGGTTTGCTTGTATTTATTTCCCTAGCTTTTAGCTGAGTGCCTGGCACCTAGTAAGCACTGAAGCTTTCTAAAGTGGTGATTTTGGTCTCAGGTCTGTCTTCTTGGAGTCACATCCTAAAATGGCACACTCAGGAGATACCCTATGTGAGGAAAAGACCCCTGGCATCTCATCTTAGACTCTTTGAGAGCAGAGTTTACTCCAGTCTAATACAACACTGGAATTGAGTCTCCTTCAAAACAGTCTTTTTGATGTACCAGGTACTACACACTGAAATCTAAAGTGGATATGGAGAGCTCTTTGGAACTAGCTCTTGGTATCTCTGGTTTTCAGAGGCCAGGTTTTCTTCTAATTCTGAAATCCTGGCAGTAGTGGTCCTTGGTATTCTAAAAGTGTCTGCTTCTCATTTCTTTCCTTTTCCATCCCATCTTGTATGAACAAGAAACCAAGAGTAGGTAGATAGGAGCCCTAAAGTATAAGAATCGTAAAGGATCCCCGATATACTTCCATGGCTTATCATGCTTATCATGCCAGTTAGCTACTTGAAAACCCAGTAATGGCTGTCTTTTCCTTTCCCAAGTCCAGACTGTTCATTTTATTATCCAAAGCCCTTCATATTTGGCCCCATATTCCTTGTAACATTTTCCTCTCTGTTCTCTGTTTTAAAGAGAATCTGATTTAATTCTAACTTCATTGAAATCCTAACGATTTGTTACCTTGTCTTTGGCCAAAGTGTTCTTCCTACTTTTTTTATCCAAAGACTGTGACCCTCTTAAGGCTGTGAATCCTAACCCAGACAGTCTAAGACAATACTGAGTCCATTACAAAAATTCAGTAAATACTCTTTGGGGTGAATCTGTCCCATGATATTTTTCTGTTGGATGTGTACCCAGTACAACCCAGCAGCTGTGTTCTCCCATGAAACCCTCCAACCAACATGCTTACTGGCCTTTCTCTTGGCCTTTTGTTATTCTGTGGGTACCAGTGCATCATTCATGTTGCATATCTTTCATCCCTCTGAATCCAGGGTTGGCTCCCTTCCTTTCATAATCCTCCTTCTCCTTAGGATCTCACGTTTGGGGCTGAAAACAGACTATACAGGCCATCTGGTCCAGCCTCTTAAAGATTACAGATGAGAAAAGTGATGTACTGAGATCACACTGGGAATACGTGTCAGAGATGGGATTTGAACCAGAAAAGCTGATTCTAGAATCAGTCTTGTTTTTTTTGTTTGTTTGTTTCCGTAACTGGGTGATTTCCTTTTTCTTGTTTGTGTGCAGGTAATTGTGGTAATATGCTTGCAACACTGTGTTGTAAATATTAGGGTCCCCAAAGCACTGAGTTACTTCATATTTCCTCTGCAATTTAGATATACTGTGGCTGTTATATAATTATTAAAAATAATAGCTCACATTTTTATAGCTTTAAAATTTTTACAATGTTTCACTACTCATTTAATCTCTCAACCCTATGAGGTAAAGGTGCTTTGATTATTCCATTTTATAGATGAAACTGAGTCCTGGGACAGGGATGGTGATGGGTAGTGGTAAATGATTTGCCCAGCATGAAGCTGCCAGTGTGTCTAAAGAAGGAATCAGATTCACATCTTAACTGACCACTAGCTTTATCTGTTCGACCAGGTTCTAAGAAGTCAACACTGAAAGGGCCAGGTCTAGCAAATTGAAGAGAATGGTCCTAGCTATATCAATAGATATGAATATCATATCATATCTATCTATCTATTATGTATGTGTGTAAATATATACACACCTATGTATGTACACACAGATGTAGTATGTTTACATATGTATTATTTGTTTATAAAATTATATTTAATTTACATTGAAATATATATTTTGTTTAAAATCCCATACTTTGCAAAATATGATAATTATTAATATAGTGATAAACATAATATAATATATTTACAATTATTATAATATATAATTTTATTTTGAAATGAACATTTTTATCTACTATCTTTATTTTCTTTGCCTCAGGATGAAAACAAATGCTTTGTATCAACTGACACAGCTTGGTCTCTTAGTGTTAACTTAAATTCACATGAATTTGTTGTTGGCTTTTATCCTTTTCTAGTCTGTTTTTTGTAGTCTTCTTCATCAGCATCATCAAGACAATTTGAGTGCCAAAAAAGTGCTTACTAGGTCAGGCAGCTCAACCCTCAAAAGAAGGCAGACATTTTCTTCTGTTTTCTTTAAAGCTGGGACCTGAACCCTTCTATTTGGAGCCTTCGTGCGTGCGCACGCACACACACGCGCACACACACACACACACACACACACACACACACACAGAGGCAAATTAGACCTGAAACTAAGCCTCTTGCTTGCCATGCTCTGTGCTCCTGTTAGCAGACAGATCACTCTCTCCTCCAACCTTGTCTCAGTTCTACTGCCTCATTAAGCTCAGCATTAGTGTTCAGTAAAATCCCACACCCTGCACAAAAACAGCTCCACTAGACTCTTCTCCTTGGGGGCAGCAGTGTAGGAGGTGGTAGTCCTAAGATTCTCTTACTCTGATAATTTATAAGATGGTTTCTGTATTGCTCAGAACCAAATAGTCTTTTGAGTACTGCTATTTGTTATATTTAGTCATGCTTTGAACTTAGTACTTTGGATTATCCATCTCTTTAAGAAAAGAATGTGCATTGACCCTTACATTTTTTCCTTTGAGGATAAAGAGGGGAGGGATTAGCCACATAGTAGTTCTTTTTTATTTTTTCTCACATGGGCTGAGATGAACAATTTTTTTTTTTTGTAAAGTTTAATATTTTTCTTTTTCATGACTTTCCCTTCCCAGTGACTCCTCCCATAATACATAAGTATCATCAAACCAAACAAATCAATGTGTTTATGCCCTATCCCACACCTCTGGCCTCCTATCATAAGTTTGCCAAAGGCAGGATTAGTCAGTCACTGAATGAACACTTAGTGTTCTGATGGCTTTGTATTCCTTATCTTTCTTGTGGTCACCAGTGGAAATTATTCTCTTCCTTCTACTCATTTTTTTTTTTTTCTGAGTCTCCTCCATCATCAGCCCTGAATTCTTTATATTGAGGATAAATTATTTGCAAAGTATTGTGGGAAGTATACACAAGAAGGATCTTGTGCTTCCCCCAATGTGGCCTAATTGTGGACCAAGGACTCCTTTTAGGATAGGAATATAAAAATAGATAACATCTGTATCATTTTTGAGGTTTGCAAAATGCTTTACAAATACTATCTCATGTTATCCTCACACAACTCTAAGAGGTAGATGTCATTATTATCCCTATTTTAACAGAGGAGGAAGTTGAGGTTGAAGGTCAGAGGTCACCCAGCTAGTAAATTCCCGATGTCATATTCAAACTGGGACATTCCTATGTCCAAGGCTTCAAGAAGGATGTAATTCCTTTTGTCAGATTTTTACATTCTAATAGCTGTGGATGAAACTATCAAGAGAACTATCCTCACCTTTTCAAAATGATATTTTTTAAATGAAAGGATGAAGATTAGACTCTCAGTGTTTAAATTAAAAACAGTATTTTTTATTTATATATTTAAAAAATTTTGTTATGTTTTACAAGATTTTACCAAAAAATTGTATTTTTTAAATAGAAAACAAACCAAATCTCTGAGTTGATGAGGCACTGTACCAACTTGTATTGCTGCAGACTGGAAATGGAACACGCTGCATATCTTTTACACATCAGTTATTGAGGGTAAATTGTAACTGGCTATCTCTGTAATAGAAGTACCTGATATCAAGGCTTTTGCATTTTCTTAAAGCTACGGCTGAGTCTCCAGGGAGCAGGCAGTGCCTGTTTATGTATTCTCTTCAATAATAAGCACGTCAGTACTTGGGAAATATTAGTCAATGATGTTACGATAATGGCTTACTATCCACGGATCTTTACTTCAGCCCAAGGTCTGCTGGGATCTCCTTCTGCTATGCAGCCTTAGCTACTATGATAGAATAATATTAGCTTTCTCTGTAGCAGTGGTTCTTAAGCAGAGGTCTATGAACTTGTATATTTCTTTTAAAATACTTGGCAATTTTATTTTAACCTAGTTGGCTTCCCTTGTAATCCTAAGTGGTTTGTTTTATGCATTTATAAACCATCTTCTGAGAACAGGAACATAGGTTTCATTATCTTGGCAAAAAGGTCCAAGTCACCAAAGGATGAAGTGCATTTGCTTTTTAGGTACTTTAGCCCCCAATCAAGAAACACTTAGTTGTGTGTATCATAATATAGTGAGTAAATTCCTGGATTTGGAGTCGGTCTTACTTGGAGTCAGAATAACCAGTCAATTATTCTCTTTGTGCCTCAGTTTTCTCATCTGTGAAGTGGGGGATTGGTCATGACAGCTTCTGAGATCCTTTCTTGTTCTAAAGCTAAGATCTTCCAGTTGCCTGCCTCTGCTTTTTGGCATCTGTGACTCTGAATTCTCAAAGTTTCTGCTCACAAAGAATCTTTAGGGTGCACAGATTTTGAAAGGTTTTCCACAGTGTCTGTATGAAACCTCATCGGCTTTGAAAAGCTTATCTCTAGAAGGGCAGCTTCAAGTGAGAACATTTCTGACCACCTTCTAAGGTGTTAAGGGGTTGTGATCTGTGGGTTGGAGGTGTAAAAACTCATGTGAATCACAGAATTTTAAAGTACTTGTCTTTTTGGATCTAGTCTTGTGATCCATTTGGTATAAGGAAACTTCTAGTGTGATAACTCTCAACAGCTTCTCTGTTATTTGTAGTTACTGGTCACCTGGATACTGAGAGGTGACTTGTCCAGGACCACAAAACCAGTACAGACAAAAAGAGAAGACTCGATCCCTTACTTCGAGACAGACCTCCTTTTGACTGTGTCATTTAGTAATCCAATAGATGACACTAGCTGTCAGTAGTTATGATGTCTTCTTGTTGTTACTGCTGTTCTAAGCTAGGCTTGTGGCTTCATTTAGTTAAGGAAATCTCCCTCTTCCAGTGGAGATTGGCACCTACTTGGCATCGGGTAGGATTCCTGAGGGTTGGCTGAGATGTAAGGCCAGATATGTAAGGCCAGATTCTAATCCATGGCTTTCTGACTGAACCTCTCAGTGGAAGGTCAGCCATCTGAGATGGATATTTATTAATGAGGATAGACATTATAACAATTTTTCATTTGAACAAGCTGTTCATTTGTTTTCGGTTGTGTTAGATTCTTCATTACCCCATTTGGGCTTTTCTTGCCAGAGATACTAAAGTAGTTTGCCATTTCATTCTCCAGTTTATTTTACATTTAAGGAAACTGGGGCAAATAGGATTCAGTGAGTTGCCTGGAGTCACATGACTAGTAAGTGCTTGAGACCAGATTTGAACTCAAGAAGATGTCGTCTTGATTTCCTAGCCCAAAGTTACATCTGCTGTGTTACCTAACTGCAATCACTTATGGTCTATTTACAACCTGGATTCAATGCAAAATATTTAAGCACTTGATGTTGAAATGATGATAATTTTGTTGGAAATGTTCAGGCCAAGGCTTCTCTAGTCCTGTGAGAATAGCATTGGGCATGTGCCCACCCTACTCAAGGTCAGGAAATAGAATGATTGTTTTTGACTCTCTCTTTTTATAGTAACATTGCCAACACATAGCATAATTCTTGACAAAGCAGGTACCGCATTTAGCCAAAATTAATGACGAATTATAGTTTAGAATAAACCAGAAACTATTGTTCATCTTTATACGTGAAGATGTGGGTATTCAGTTAGATAGTAATTTGTTCAGTATCAATGTTTTTGGTTTAAATTGAAATCCCTCTCCTCAACTTAGTAATAAAAACAGTTGAAGTTATAAGTATATAGTTGAGACTATGGTGTTAATTTTGATAATTGAATAGCAGTTGATCATGGGTGACAAAATTCCTCACTGCCACTCTGATCCGTGGGTGATATTTTATTAAGAAGTTGTGTAAAGCAGTGATTTTATGATAGAGAAAACAGAGGCCTGGGTCTAGGTCCACTTATCTCTGACACTAAATATGGAACCTGGAACACCTTTAATCTTGGAGGCACATTTGAATAGATCAGAAAAATTATATGCAGTCTTAACTAATTTTGATAGGACACTACTGTTTTATTAGAAGATTGAGAGCTATTGGTCAAGGGATAATGGTGTTTAACCTAATGATTGATGATTTGTGTCCCCCCCCTATGTAGAAATTTTATATCATTTAATCAATCTGTAAAATCAAAATAGAACTTTTGAAATATTAACATCCTCTACCACCTACCTCCTATCCCCCTGGAAAATATTGAGGTTACAATATAAGAAATGGAAAAGAATGTGGAACATCAGAAGGTGACAGATTGGGAATTGGAAAACTTTGAAAACTGTCTAGTTTAAGCCCCCTCCCTTTTTTATTTTTAAAAAGAAGAAGAAACTGAAACCGAGACCCAAAGTAACTTGGCTAGTGTCACATAGCCAGCCAGTGTCTAAAGTGAGATTTGAATCCAGGTCTTCTTGATTTTAAATCCAGCACTTCATCCACTAGGCCATGCTGCTTCCAATTCTGGCTAATTGTGAGTGATGCTATCTGAGGAGCACTGATGGAAGTAATCTGCCCCTACATTACAAAATGGGCATCTCTGAAAAGCTGAGGACCAGGTTGGAAGGGCCCCTCTTGTCATTTCCCATTGCTGTTAATTCTGATTTCCCATCTATCTTTCAGTGTGGAGGATGTTGCCCTGACATCTAGTAAACACTCCAGAGACAAAGTGTGTTATGCCTTTGTTTGGGAGGTGATTCATAGAATGAATGTTAATACACGAGTTCTTTGAGGTTAGGGATTATCTTGTTTTTCCTCTTTATATTCTCAGTGGTCGGTGCAGTTCCCTGTAGTTGGGTCACATAATGAGTAGCACACTGGGCTTGGAGTCAGGAAAATCTGAGTTTGCATCCCTTCTCAGATACATACTGGATAACTTACTTTAGGCAAGCTATTGCTTCTGTTTCCTCATCTATAAAATGGGAATAATAAAGGGACCCACCTCCCAGAGTTGTTGTGAATATCAAATGAGATAATCTGTGAAAAGTGCTTTTTATATTTTCTATAAGTGCTCATTTTTATCTTCATCATTAGTCATCATCATTATTATTGAATAAAATAGAATAATATTGAACATTATTGTAAAATTCACTATTGAATAATATTGAATAAAATTGAATAAAAAAAAAAAAAACTGGCCTTTGAGGTTATTTCCCACAATATGGTTTAATCAAATGGGATTAACTTACTTTTGTAACCTTAGTTCTTATGGGGTTGGATAAAGAAAGGGAACTGGGGTTGGATACAGCCTCTAATTAAATCATCTTTTCAGGAGGCTTGCTAGCAAGGAAAGTGGAGACTTCTTTGGTGTAGATAGTAGACTCTTGGCTGGTATAGCCAGAATGTTCTGGTGATCTAGAGACTAGCCATCCAGTATTGAGCCATTCCTATCTTAGCTGAGCTGGCCATGGCAGGTCATGACTTCAGCTATCATAAACTGGCCAACTTATGTTTGAGTCTCCTGCAGGAAACAATAACAAACTTTTAACATTATTGTCCCCTATTAACTGCTTATGCTCAAAAAGCTGCTACTTAAGAGTTGATCTTGCTTATTGTTGTTATTATTTGTCCTTTGTTCTCCCAGAGGACCATTGTATTAGGGAGGACATGCAATTGAACTGGATTGAAGTGAGGGACGGCTGTGCAAGGTCCCCTGCCTCACTTTCCCTCTAGAGCCATCTGGGTCCAGTCACCAGACATAGAACAAGATGACTGGAGATGGCCCTAGATAAGAGGGGAGACTTTGGCCATTTAAGCATCCCTGGGAGGATCTCTGCAGAACACTTTTTAACAGTTTGACTTTGTTTTCCCAAATAATGAAATCTGAAAACCTACTGTACTTTATTGAAATCTTCTATAATTTGGAGTTTTCCTTAATTCAGATTTTCCTTCCCCTTTGTTACTTTAAATGAGTGAGATCTTCTGAAAAGCTGGCCAGATCCTCTTGACTGAACAAATTCCCCTGTAGGAAAAAAAAAAAAAACAAAAAAAAAAACAACTCCTTAGTCTAGAGTTCATGTATAGATTTTGGAGGAATCTGAATTTTGAAAAAAAAATGTTTATTTTGATAATCTTTCCTTTACATCCCTATGTATTTTAATTTATACATTAAAAACCATCATTTAGCCACAGAGTCCAGACTTTCTTAGATTATCACATGAACCCATGACACAAGAAGGTTAAGGGGTAAGAACCCCTTTCCTGTGGTGATGTTGGGTGCTTTTGTGAAGCTACCTTACTCTCAGTCTAGTGAAGATTCTGAGTAAACAATGCGATCATTTAGGGTGCCTAATGATGCTAACTTATTAATTCTATTAATAATTACAAATACCATTAGTTATAATTATTAATGCTCTTATTACTATTGACATTCACTCTTTAGAGACCTGATATTGGCATTACTTTGAAATTATAGTGTTAGGTTGGGTTTCTAATACTTTTCCTTTTAGGTGTATTTATTTTTTGCAAGAGATTTTGGGATGTGTTTAACAAAGTAATGGCAAAAGCAAGTGGTGAGGAGTTAGGGGTGTCCTCTAACCAAGTACAGCTCCACTGAAATAAGAATGCCTGGGGCCCCCTGTTTGGAGGGCAGACTTCAGGATAGATGTATCTCTGATAGATAAAGCCAGAGATGTACTTGGTGAGCAAGAGACTCCTTCCTGTTTCTTGGAGTTCTGGCTGGCTCACTTGCCACAATGTAGAGAGTAGAGATTCCCTTTTTAAAAATGTATCATATCAAAGTAAAATGTTGGTTTCTTTTATTTGTTTCTCCAGAGGAAACTGATACAATAAAGACCAGTTCAAAGCTACTAAAATAGCCCGGGAGGTTCATTTTAAGAGATTTAATTCAAATGTAGACTTCTTGAAGGCAGGAACATTATTGTCCATATATCACTCCTATACCTAACACTTAGATGATTAACAAGTGCTTATGGATCAATTGCTTCCTTTATTCTGAAATCAAGAGTTTGTTTTTTTTTTAAATCATTAAGAAATGGACTGTTTATTTTTTACTCATTTCCTAGACACATAGGATTGTAGAGCTGGAAGGGTCCTTAATAATCCAACCCAATTTTCCAGTTGAGGAAACTGAGATGAAGATGCATGAAGCCACATTTTCCAAGTTTCACAGCTAGTGAATGGTAAAGTTGATGCTGAAACCCATGGTTCTCATTCCTTCCAAGGTGCCTTCCTCTTCCTTTTCTCCTCTGTCCCCCAACTGCCTTTTGGATTCAATGATTAGTTTCTTAGGATGGGAGTTGTGATACAGTGGACCAATTTTGTATCAGCTTTGGGCTTTTGGAGTCAGAATCATTGATTTGGATTCTGCTGTTTAGTTCCCATATGACTTTCCCTTTCTAAAACTTAATTTTCTCCCCTGTAAAATGAAGGGGCTGGGTTAGATTTTCTATCATCCCTCCACTTCTACATTTTTTCTTATACAATAAGTGACTATGGACTCAGACCCTGGGTCTTCAGGAAGTACTTTTGATTTTAATTGAAGTGAACATTTAAAGCTAAATGCCATCCCATAGAATCTTTATGATTCAGATTTTTAAAATTACATTTGTGTGGGTGGAGTTTTCTATTAAAGGGCTCCGGGAACCTTGGGATACTGCTTTGAGCCTTGGAAACGAGGATTATAAAATGAATGTTTTTGTGTCGCAGCTTTTTTATATAAAATTATAAAGGTTTTGACATTTCTTTAAAAAGGCCTTAATGTGTCTCTTAAACTACTAAAGAAGGAGATGAAATGGTATAAATTAAGGCCTGACATTAATTATAAGGTCTAGTGAAAGAGGTGGGAAGAGAGAAAAATGGGAAAATAAAATGCCAGTACTTATTAACAGTCACATGCAGGGCTTGGATTTTTTCCCTTTGGTTGCATAATTAGATTCTTTCATGGGAAGTAAAGTAACTTTATACTACCAGGAAGGTAAGTAAAGGTACTGATAACCATTCCCAGTCCATAAGTCCATTTTGAATTTTGATACCAAGAAGACCAATCAAAAATTCTTGGGGACCATAAGCTTGTCTCTCTTTTGTAGGAACTTGAGTTTGAAAATATATTTTTAGAACTAACAGCTTTTTGTTTCTGTGATTCCAGCCTGCCCATTGCAGGCTCATTATGAAAATTATAATGTATTACTGGTCTTGGGTCCATCCCTTTTATTGGATTCTTTGGGCCATGACTTAGAAATTCAAACAAATAGACCTCTATTATGGGCCTACTGTGTGCCACTAAGAATAGAGATTTTTTTTTTTTTTTCTAAAGCCCCTGTCCTTAAGGAGTATATATTTTAGTGGAATAACTCAGCCAACAAACATTTATTAAATGGGTGCTGTGCTCGCTGCTAGGGGCATCAGGACACAATTTCATTATTCTCTCCCACCCCCTCACCACTCCCCGTGGCCAGTCTGTTGCTGGGGCTTGGCTATTTTGCCTTTTAACACAACACCATCTTTTCTCAGGTAGGGCCTCCACCTTAAATTATTGCATCAGCTTTGTGCCTCAAGTCTCTCTATTCCACCTCCCTTCAGCCCCCAAAGTGATTATTCTAAAGCACTAGGGTGACTATGGCACCCCTTCCCCCACTTAATGAGCTCCAGGGGCTTCTTATCACTTCTGGGATTAAATTACAAATTGCTCAATTTGACATTTAAAGCTAGCCTTCCTTCCCTTTCCAGTCAGTCTTTTTACACACACTCTTGGATTGTGTGACCCTGGCCATTCCTTGAATAAGGATACTCCCTCTCTCCCCCTGTGGCTTTTCTCAGGCTGTCCCCCATGTCTGAAATGATTTTTCTCCTTCTCATTTCTCTTTCCTAAAATCCTGTCTTCTATAGGGGAACTTCTTTATTCTAGTGCCTTCCCCTCTTTTATTTACTTCCAGTTATTGATCTCCTGCTTCTATTTGTTGGCTCCTTGAGGGCAGGGTCTGGATTTTGGCTCGCCAGCACGGTCCGGGGCACGTCACAGGCACTTAATCAACGTTTATTACTCCTCTATTTGAGTAGCTAGCGCTTGGCCAAATCCTGCTGATCATCTATCTAATAGCCAGCCAGCTGGTGAGAAGCTTCCTCTTCTCATTCACTAGCCTCCAGGCATTTCCTCCCAGGACTGAAACTGATCTGTTTTTGTATCTCTCTGGATCTTTATTTACTGTGGAGCTGTAAAGCTTGATGGGGATAGTTAGTAGCCGCTGTTTATGTAGCGTTTGAAGATTTACTGAGCTCTTGCTACAGTATCTTCTGAGCCTTTCCAGAGCATCCTGTGAGTAAGTCCTCTGGGCTTTTTAATGGAATCTCGATTTTAAAGATGAAGATACTGAGTTATGGAACTTGATCATGCAACTAGTAAAATGTCTGCAGCAGGATTGGAACCTGGAGCTTCTGGCTCCCAGCTCAGAGCCCTCCCTTCTGATTAGATCTCAGGGTAAGAAAGATCTTTTTGCTTTGAGATACCCAAGTCACCTCCAAGGAAGTCCTTTGTGCCTGCTATCCTCCTAAATTGGAATGAAATTGAATCAACAGTCTCCTTTTCTGGATTCTAGCAAAAGTGAAGGAAATCCATTTCCTTATATTAAAAATCTATAGCCCCAGCAAATAGTGTTTACTTGTGTTTGTTTATTCATTTTATAATAAACCGCTCATTGGGCAAATTGTAGCAAAATGATGCCTTTGTTTCTGCTAAGAACTGGTTAGGAATAGTTTTAATATCCGAGTGTGTAGATTCTTGTAGAAATGTTCTTGGTGAGGGGAAAGATAGGGTCAGGTGAGGAAATTGGTGAATAGCCTGGCTATTCTGTGGTCAGTCATTCAGAGCCCTGGGCCAAAGGAAGCTGACCACCTCTCTCCTTTAGAGAGAGACATGTCTCAAAGATCACCTTTAAAGAGGAGCTGATTATTAGCAGTTAGGACCTTCTTTGTCTCTCATTTTAATTCCTGAGTTTAAAAAAAAAAAAGCTTAAATAAAGTCAAACACTTAAAAAATATTTGCAGATATTGGAACCTGGAAAAGATAAAACTGTTTGCTAATTGCCAAGACTGGAGCTGGGCTAATTCTCCTTTGCCCTAAGCAATTCCATTAGGTAGAGGTGTCAGCTTGTTTTAATTTTCATCTTAATCATCAATAAACAGGAGGACAAAAAAGAGGATTACATATGAAGCTGTAACTTCTGTTACAGTATAATTTGTTTAAGAAGTGTAGATCAAATTTAATGAGGTTAAAAAAAATTTGCTGTCTGTATTCCTCTCTGAGCTCTGTTTGCTTTTTAATCTCTCTGTCTCTTTCTCTCTCTATCTCTCACTGTCCCTTTCTGTGTGTGCCTATTTCTTTTTCTTTCTGTGTGTTTTTGTCTTTGTATCTATCTCTTTTTCTGTCTGTCTGTGTATCTCTGTCTCCCCCCTCTCTCTCCCTTCTTTCTTTCTCTGTTTCTCTGTGTGTCTCTATCTCTGTTTTTTCTTTGTCTCTCTGTGTGCCTTTCTTTGTCTCTCTGTCTCTGTCTCTGTTTTTTCTGTGTTCTCTCTCTCTGTCTCTGTCTCTGTCTCTCTCTCTCTCTTTCTCTCTCTCTCTCTCTCTGTCTCTCTGTCTCTCTCTGTCCCATTCTCTGTCGCTCTGTCTCATTGTCTCCCTCCTTTCTATCTGTGTCTGTGTATCTATCAATCTGCCTCTCTCTTTGTCTTCTCTCTCTCTCTCTCTGTCTCTCTGTCTCTCTGTCTCTCTGTCTCTCTCTCTCTCTCTCTCTCTCTCTCTCTCTCTCTCTCTCTCTCTGTGTGTGTGTATGTGTGTGTGTGTGTGTGTGTGTGTGTGTGTGTGTCTCTCTCTCTGTCTCTCTCTGTCCCATTCTCTGTCGCTCTGTCTCACTGTCTCCCTCCTTTCTATCTGTGTCTGTGTATCTATCTATCAATCTGCCTCTGTCTCTCTTTATGTCTTCTCTCTCTCTCTCTCTCTCTCTCTCTCTCTCTCTCTCTCTCTCTCTCTCTCTCTCTCTGTGTGTGTGTGTGTGTGTGTGTGTGTGTGTCTCTCTCTCTGTCTCTCTCTGTCCCATTCTCTGTGGCTCTGTCTCACTGTCTCCCTCCTTTCTATCTGTGTCTGTGTATCTATCTATCAATCTGCCTCTGTCTCTCTTTATGTCTTCTCTCTCTCTCTCTCTCTCTCTCTCTCTCTCTCTCTCTCTCTCTCTCTCTCTCTCTCTCTCTCTCTCTCTCTCTCTCTCTCTCTCTCTTCTTTTCTCCCCCCCCCCCTCTCTCTTCTTGCCCATTCTCTCTTCCTCTCTCTCTTCTCTCTCTCCTTTTCTGGGAAAGACATTTTTTCCACCAGACTTTCCTATCACCTAATCATTTCATAGATTTTTCAGGCCCAGAGGTAATTCTCAGTGGAGGCTTGACCATATCTACTTTCCTATTGTTCAGTGTCTGGGTCTGTTTTTGGGATTGAAACCCTATGTTAACCAAGTCACCAGGAGTAAGAGCTGGGTAAACTGAAACTGCCTCTGAGGAGCTTTCAGGGAATGAATGGCTCCAGATTGCCCAAGTTTACCAATTTAGAAGCTTTCAGTACATTGAGCACCGACACTGCTTTTGATTTTTTCAGCTTAGAATTTCTCTCATTTCAAAATGTATTGCATTTCCCCTCATCTCTTAAATGTACAAAATGAAAGTTAGTTCTTGTTTCCCTTTTTTCCCATGTGGCTTGAGTCATTATCAATGAATGTCAGTATTAATAATAGTTATTATCAATCAATGCCTTTATTGGGCACTTAGGTGCCAGACAGCATCTTTCCTGCAAAGACAAAAATGAAACAATCTCCCTCCTCCCTCCAAAGGAGCTTATATTCTATCCTGGACACAGGATATCAGATAGGTTGGGACAATTTAGGCCTGGAGAAATGTTTGACTGATTTTTTAAAATATGTTTTCCTTTCTTCCTCAGGCTGTCACCTGCCCTTTCTTGAGGCTGTGATTGGATCTGCTCAGAGCAGCCCCTTCCAATTAGCTGCTTCTGATCTACTCTGGCAGAAACAGCATGGTGACTGCCTGGAGTGGGCCTCCAAGCTAGGGAAGCCCAGTTCCAATCCGATCTCTTAGAGATCAGTCCTGTGACTCTGGGCACATCTCCCTGAGTTCTCGTGCCCGAGGCCCCTCTCTTCTCTGAGACTCTACATTTCAGAGAAAGCAGTGTTGCTACCTTGGCAGAAAGTTTTCTTCATCTGGGAGTCTTCTTTCACAAGAAAATTATCCATTCAGCCCTTATTTGTAATCTACTGTGGTTTTACAAACTGAATAAAGTTTAGTATAATTTATTCAAAGTAAGAATCACAAGAGCCTGAGGGAAGGCCTCAATGATTTTCCTGTGAGTAAGTGGCTGTCTTGGCAGCTTCCTGCTTCTCTATGTTTGCAGGCTGCCTGCTCCTTAATAGGGGACATGTCTCTAAATTGACTTCCATTTCCCTCTTTTTTTTTTTTTTTCTTCTGGTATACACTTCCCATTTGGGGTGGAATGAAATGAGCATTAATAAGCACCATTTATTAAACAGTGCCAATACTAAGAATGACAAAGGCCTCATTAGCTCCTCATCTCACCTCTGCAAGATAGGTGCTAATTTTTGTTACTATTTTACAATTGAGGTTCCCAAAGGTTCACTGGGACTTGTCCAAAATTACAAAGCTGAGAAGGGTCTAAGGTTAGATTTGAACTTGGGTGTTCCTGGCTCACACCCAGCATTCAGTGCTCTGTAGTGTCAACCAGCTGCCTCTATTTTGTTCTTGTGTGACAACATTATGAACTATCCTAGCCTAAATGAAGTGATAGGACATCCTGAGGGGGCAGGCTGGAGGCGACATATGCCAGGCAATTAGAGTCACCACCACCATCTGCTGGTGGTACTTGGACAACTTTTGTTGCTACCGGTAATGGAAAAGATGTGCCCCTTCTCCATAATAATTTCTTTCCTCGGAGATGACAGTGGGAAGGTGGGCAGAAAGCAGTGCTTTGGGAGAAAACCCTGTTCCCCTGTTTGGTGGGTTAGGACCCAGGCTGCCTTTGTCAAAGCCGAGGATGGCCAAAGAAATGAAGGAGGTGTGGTTCTATTGGCCTAGCACTTCTGCCTCTCAGGTACTCTTTCATTCAGCCTAACTCATTTGCCCTGGGTGTGGGCAAGGTAATTTGGGAACTTATCAGAGATTGGTTCTTCTCTAAAATGTGTTCCTAAGAAACAAGGCTCAAAACTAGAAGCCAGAGTTTATCTGAAGTCCTAGATTGTCCCAAGAAAAGTAATTTATAGTGCTTCAGCACCTCCAGGTTTATTTTGGTGTGGTGTCCTGTGGCTTAAGCAGAGATAACCCTTGAAAGAAGGGGGCCTCGTCTTTTCTGGTACCCTGGGTGCCTCTGACACTCTGAAGCTTATGGAGCTCTTTTTCAGAGGGCTGCTTTTAAATGCACAAAACAAAACATGTAGGATGCCAAGGAAACAATTCCTATTGAAATGCAGTTATGAAAATATTTAAAAAACATAAGTGAGAAGAGGAGGGAGAGGGGAAGAGAGAACAAGATTCAGACACTGAGCTGTGAGCCAGGGAAGACCAGGAAGGCAAATTGCACAGGAGCTAAGCCTGGAAAGGCCCCAAGGTTCCCAAGAAGTGCAGGTTAAGGAGACAATTCATTCCAGTCTTAGGGAACAACCTGAGCAAAGGCATGGAAGTGGGAAATGGAACGTTGAATTCAGTTTGGCTGGAAGGGAGAGTGGATGAATGTGGAATAAAAGAGTATTCAGCTGCAGCAATATCGAGAAGAGATTTAAAATGCCAAGTTTGAGGTTTTATTTTGTGTTAAAGGCATCAGGGATCCAGTGAAGCTTCCCTAAGTGGGGCATTATATGGTTAGAGCTCTAGACACATTACATTAGTACCCATGGGAAAGATAAGTAAGACAGAGGAGCTGCTGGCCACTGGGAGCCAAAATGTCAGCCTGGGATACTCTTCTGATGTGTGAGATGAGGGGAGCCTGGATTACACAGTGTGGATGGGTGATATATCAAGAGATGCTTTGGAGGGGAAATTTAAATTTTGCCAATTTATTGGATACAGTGGGTGAAAGAGAAGAGGAGGCAAGAATGTGTGTAAAATGACTGGAGAGATGGTGATCCCATTGAAAGAAACGGGTGAAAAGTTCTGACTGAGGGATGCTGAATTTGAGATATTCATAGGGCCTCCAAATGGACATGTCCAGGAGGTGGGGATGGAGGGGCTCAGCTCAGGGTAGAAATGAGGGCTGGATGTGGAGTTTGGGAATTTATTTCTTTAGAAATTATTCTTGAAGTCGTGATAAGTGATGAGATCAGAGAGAAGAGAGATGTAAAATTCTGCCCAGATGCTGCTTTTTTAGTAATGAACAGCCCTCTATGGGTAACCTAACCAAACCATGTTCAGTGGAAGCTATTTCTTAATTTGAAACACACACACACACACACACACACACACACACATACACACACACACACACACAAAGATGGAGCCCACAAAGACAGTTTTGTGAAAAAGCTCCCAGAGTCTGCCCTTCGGTATATATTCTGCTTGTCTATTCAACCCTGTGATTCCCTTAGTACAAAAATAAGCTCCACTGACATTAATATGCTTGTTAAATATAAACTTATTTACCTTCTGGCAAGTTAGGACTTTCTCAGACCTAATTGTAAATAATGTGGCTCAACTTTCTGTCTCATAATGGTAGAGCTGGAGACTTGCAGTCAGAATGATCTGAATTTAAACTCGGTGTCAAACATTTACTCACTGTATGACTTAGCACAAGACAGTCTGCCTCAGTTTCATCATCTGTAAAATGGGCTAATATAGTATTTACCTCTGAGTTGCTGTGAGGACCAGATGAGATAATATCTTCCACAGTGTTTGGAAAACCTTAACATGCTAAATATTAGTATTAACAATAATAGCATTAACAGTGATAATCCATGCATGTGAAGAAGCAGTATCCCTCTTTTACTAATAAGATAGCTGAGGCTCAGAACAGATCAGTGTCCTCTTTATTTCACTGTTGACTCTTTCATTCTTCATTTTTCTTGTTTTTCACCAGTGCCAGCTTAGCGCCTCTAATCCTCAGTCCTTCATAGTTCTCCTGTAACATAGGGCTTTTTTAATTGCTGAGTTGTTTCTTTATTGTTGCCTGTAAACATGCTCTGGATTGTAATGTGTGCCTTTTCCCAGCTATTAGTTTCTTTGCTGTTGCTTGTAAACATGTTCTGGACATTCTCTAACCTTCCCGTCTCCCTCCCCTAGCTCTCCTTCCCTTCTCCCTCCTCCTCCTCCTCATCTCTCAGTTGCCCTCCCCTTTTCCCTCCCCCAGCTCTCCTTCTCTTCTCCCTTTCCCTCTTCTTTGCCATCTTGCCGTTATATGCTATCTCCACCTCCACTTCCCAATACCCACACACACATACACTCCCCCCCCCTCGCCAATACTCCTTTGATTTTCATGGTTTCTCATTTTATCCTACCTGTCTGCATGTCCTTTCCCAGTGTCCTTTGCTCAGTTATCACTTTGGTTTCCCGTAATTATTTCTCTCCTTAACCCTGAGCAGTTTTTTTTTTTTTCCCATAACCTCTTCTCTCCCTATCCTTACCTTCAAGAATGATATCAGTTCCCATGGGATCAAAAATTCTCTATGCAGATGACTCTCATCTTGACATATCTGAAACCTCACTTGATTCTTTAGTTTTAGCCCACATCACCAACTGCCGGAGAGACCCTATTTCCTTGTTAGGCACATGGGATCCAATGTGTCCAGAGCACAGTAAAGCTAATCCAGATCTCTCTATGGGGTCATTGCTTTTTCTTTTCTCTTTGTGTTGCCAGCACATGGGGCCATGCATGTAGTAAGTGCTCTATAAATGCTTTGGGGAATGAGCAAAGAAGAGCAAGAATATTTGGATGGTGCCAAGTTTAGTAAATATTTCCATTACAAATCCCAAAGCCAATTGACCCAAACCTTGTCTTTCTGCATGATAATTCCTAGAGGATGGTGACAGAGACTTTAGATACTATGCCAGTTGCTACCACAGGATTGCCTAATGAGAGAGAATGTGGTGGAAGGTGGGAAGGGGAGGAAGAGGAAGGTTCCTGAATTTTTACAAAGGGGAGATTTTTATTTATCCTCAGAAAATCAAACAGATGTCATAAAGCCCTATGTTATTTAAATCGTTGATACTGAATTTGGAAATAATGCTTGCTAGGGTTGTGATTTTATGTGGGTGTATCTCTTAGGTATCTAAGTAGAATATGAATAAAATTCCTGACTCAGAATTAGGAAGGTCCCAGGTTTCAATCCTATGATCAGCTACTTCCTAGCTCTGTAGGCCTGGACCACATCATCATACTCTTTGTGGCTAAGTTTTCTTATCTATACAATGGGGACAATTACATCTGTCTTCCAGGCTTGTTGAGAGGATCCCATGAGAATAATCTATAATAATGGAATTATTATTGTTATCACTTATTATATAATTACTATGTTATTGAATTATTATTAATTATTGTTATTATTTTATTCTACCAAGTTAATATAAAGAAAACAGTCCCAGCAAAAAGATACTCTGGAGAGGAACAGGGAGGCAAGCTGTGGAGTTTCTTCCTTTTCTGTTTTCACAAGGGATACAGGGTATGCTAAAATTAGTGATCTTTTCCCAGCCAGCCAAGAAGAAAAGACTTTTCTAAAATATTCCCCAGGGGAGAAACTTGTTAAATATTATGAGATGCAGAGGACAACCTTCTTCCCTACAGAGTAACAATAAATGCTCTGTCAGAGGGTAGCAGAAAAAGGAAGAAAGAACACCAGTCTTGGATTTGCAGGTAAAAGGCCATCAAGTTGTAGCTCCACATTTTGCAGCAGAGTCACAGAGTCCCAAAGCAGCCCTAGAATGATTTATCATAATTCAAAAATTCAATCCTAATGCCTCCTCACTGCAATTCTACTTAAAAAAAAAAAAGCAAACAAACTAAAAAAAAAAAAAAGAAACAAAAAACAATCTTAGTCCAAAGTTCCAATTCAGATAATGGATATATGAGCATGATTGTTCATGCTACAAAAGGATTCTTTATTTTGTAAGAACAAATATAACCAAAGAATGTGTGTGTGTGTGTGTGTGTGTGTGTTCCTAGATAATGACTGGATTTATTGAGCTTTTTTATAATTTAGCCTTGCTGGACAGCTGGATTTGCTGGGGACCAGAATGAAGACGAGCTACTTTGGGGAGAGTTGAGACTTTATTATGTATCCTGTTTTGTTTTGTTTTGTTTTCCCCACATCCGCCCTTTTATTTCATATTTATAATTTATAAGGCTTTTGCGTTTTGTTGTAGTTACAGACATTGTGGGTGAATGCCTGAGTAGTTTGGCAGAGAGCCAACCAAAATGTTTACTGGGAATACAAAAAAAAAAAAAAAAAGAAAAAAAAAAGATTGACTTTTCTTTTTTTTCCTTTTTTAAAATAAAGCTTATTATGCTCAAAACATATGCATACATAAAGAATGAGATTATAAATAAATTAAAAGAACATAGGATAGTTTACCTCTCAGACCTGTGGAAGAGGAATGAATTTATGTCCAAAGAAGAACTAGAGATAGTTATTGATCACAAAGTAAAAAACCTTGATTATATCAAATTGAAAAGTTTTTGTACAAACAAAACTAATGCAAATAAGATTAGAAGGGAAACAATAAACTGGGAAAACATTTTTACAGTCAAAGGTTCCGATAAAGGCCTCATTTCCAAAATATATAGAGAATTGACTCTAATTTATAAGAAATTAAGCCAATCTCCAATTGATAAATGGTCAAAGAATATGAACAGACAATTCTCAGATGAAGAAATTGAAACTATTTCTAGCCATATGAAAAGATGCTCCAAGTCATTAATAATCAGAGAAATGCAAATTAAGACAACTCTGAGAAACACTACACACCTGTCAGATTGGTTAGAATGACAGGGAAAGATAATACGAAATGTTGGAGGGGAACATTGTTGGTGGAATTGTGAATATATCCAGCCATTCTGGAGAGCAATTTGGAACTATGCTCAAAAAGTTATCCAACTGTGCATACCCTTTGACCCAGCAGTGTTAGTACTGGGGTTATATTCCAAAGAGATCCTAAAGGAGGGCAAGGGACTTGTATGTGCAAGAATGTTTGTGGCAGCCCTCTTTGTGGTGGCCAGAAACTGGAAATTGAGTGGATGCCCATCCATTGGAGAATGGCTGAATAAATTGTGGCATATGAATGTTATGGAATATTATTCTTCTGTAAGAAATGACCAACAGGATGAATACAGAGAGGTTTGGAGAGACTTACAGGAACTGATGCTGAGTGAATGAGCAGGACTAGGAGATCCTTATATACTTCAACAATACTATATGATGATCAATTTCGATGGGCGTGGTCATTTTCAACAATGAAATGAACCAAATCAGTTCCAATAGAGCAGTAATGAACTAAACCAGCTACACCCAGTGAAAGAACTCTGGGAGATGATTATGAACCACTACATAGAATTCCCAATCCCTCTTATTTTTGTCCCCCTGCATTTTTTATTTCCTTCACAGATTAATTGTACACTATTTCAAAGTACGATTCTTTTTGAACAGCAAAACAACTGTTTGGACATGTATACATATATTGTATTTAATTTATACTTTAACATATTGAACATGTATTGGTCAACCTGCCATCTGGGGGAGGGGGGGCAAGGAGGGGAAAAATTGGAACAAAAGTTTTGGCAATTGTCAGTGCTGTAAAATTACCCATGTATATATCTGGTAAATAAAAACTATAATTAAAAAAAAACATATGCTTAGATGGTTTTCAACATTCACTCTTTTTTTTTTAAATTTTAATTATAGCTTTTAATTGACAGAACATAATCATGGGTAATTTTTACACCATTGTTCCTTGCACTCACTTCTGTTACAACTTTTCCCATCCCTCCCTCCACCCCCTCCCCTAGATGGCAGGTAGTCATATACATGTTAAACATGTTAAAGTATATCCTAGATACAATATATGTGTGCAGATCCGTACAGTTCTCTAAACATTCACTCTTGTAAAACCTTCTGTTCCAATTTTTTTCTTCCTCCCTTTCTTTCACCCCCTTCTCCTAGATGGCAAGTAACAAATATATGTTTAAACATATACAATTCTTCGATACATCTTTCCACAATTATCATGATGCACAAAAAAAGTCAAGTAAAAAAGGAAAAAAATGAGAAAAAACAAAATGCAAGCAAACAACAACGAAAAAGTGAAGATGCTGTGTTGTGGTCCACACTCAGTTCCCACAGTCTCACTCTCTGGGTAGAGATGGCTCTCTTCCTTCACAAGATCAGTGGAATTGGCTGAATCACCTCATTGTTGAAATTGATCATCTTGTTGCTGTGTACAATGTTCACTTGGTTTCACTCCCTTCACTTTGCATTAGATTATGTAAATCTCTCCAGGCCTCTCTGAAATCATCCTGATGTTCGTTTCTTACAGAACAATAATATCCAACATTGATATATCATAATTTACCCAACCATTCTCCAATTGATGGGCATCCATTCAGTGTCCATTTCCTTGCTACTACAAAGAGGACTCCTACAAATACTTTTGCACATTTGGGTCCTTTCCCCTTTTTTATGATCTCTTTGGGATACTAATCCAATAGATATACTGCTGGAGCAAAGGGTATGCACAGTTTGATAGCCCTTTGGGTATAGTTCCATCTTGCTCTCCAGAATGGTTGGATCAGTTCACAACTCCACTATCAATGTATTAATTAGTGTCCCAGTTTTCCCACATCCTCCAAAATCATCATTATCATTTCCTATCATCTTAGCCAATCTGAGAGGTGTATAGTGGTACCTCAGAGTTGTCTTAATTTGTATTTCTCTGATCAATAGTGATTTTAGAGCATTTTTCACCTAAGTAGAAATGGTTTTAATTTCTTCACCTGAAAATTGTCTTCATAACTTTTGACCATTTGTCAATTGGACAATGGCTTATATAAAAGATAGATTTTTCTAGTATTTGGGTAGGGAAGCGCTCTTCTGAATCATCCTGTCCAAACCTCTCATTTTGTGAGGAGACCAGTGAGTTCATCCTTTGTGAAACTTCCTTCTATGTGTGGATGGCCTTGATGACTGGGAGCTTTTGTACCTTAACTAGGGTCTACAAATGTTAAGTGGCTTGTCCAGGCTGACAGAGTCAGTTAATGGCAGAAGCAACACTTGAATCCAGGTCTTATTGATTCCTGAGCTTGCCTTATTTTCATTATGCCACACTTTATCTCTCCCATTTTACTGGTTAGGATACTGAGGTGCCAAAGGAAAAGAGACTGAAAATGTGACTTATTCATATGGGAAAGGAACCATCATCCATTCACTGAGCAATGGAATCAGAATCTTGGAGAAGTGTTTTTTTTTTATTTTTTTAAATCTAAAAAAAGGTAAAGGAGCTATACTCATGTATTAACATTGAATATATAAATGATGATTGTAGTTAGATTTCCTTCATTCTAATATTGAGAAGCTTACCACATGTATTTGGAGACATTTTAAAATGATTTTATTTGTTGAATGACTCTAAAAATTGGTGATTTAACTTTCCCTAACCAAATGATAGGGAGTCTGGGTAATATGCAATAAATAACATCTGGCATTTATGTGCATTTTTACAGATTGTGAACGTCGACTGTTTCTCAAAAAATTTCTGAGATAGGTGCTTCAGGTCTTGGTGTCATTGCAGATGAAGAATATGGTTATTAAAGGTCTTGTCCATGATCCCATCTGAGCAGCAGAGGGCAAATTTAGACTTTGGGCTTTCCTGATCTCGAGGGCAACACACATTGTCAATATAGGGGAATAGGAGTGTTAAATCCATGCCTTGCTTTCATAGCAGCTGCTTTGGGCCCCATTCCAACATCTGTATAATGAGACTAGATTAGAGAATCTAAAGTTTTATAAAGTTCTGGCCTAATTCTTTGGAAAGCAGCACTAGAATGGTTTGTCATGAATATGTGCAAGAGCCATCAAACAGTTAATGGGAGATGAGTGAGCTCCAACATAATTCTGCCCTGTGTGAATGCAGGAACACACCCATTTATTATTTACAAAGAAAATTTAAAATGAGATTTTGTAAATCAAACTGGACTTTGAAAAATGATCGAAAATTTTCATTATAGATTATTTCACTAAATTTGGATTCACTTTATTGGAGTCACTGTCTGTGATCTAGTCAAAGTCCGCCACCAAACTACCCTTGTGAGCTTTGCAAAGATATATATGCCTCAGTTTCCTTATTTAGAAAATGAAAGGTTGGATTTGATGATCTGTTAGAAAAAGGCCTTTAGCTCTGAGATTCTGTGATTCAATTCAAAGGAGAGATGCAAAAGTGAACCTAAGAGATGGCCTGGGGCTTGCTTACCTTCTGTCTTTATGCTTCTGTTATTGCAGATTTAACATGAAGCAGTTAATGCCCAGCTGTGGAAATTCTAACAAGGGCTCCTTATAAACATTCTCTTGGAAAAGCAGGCTATAACGGACCTCACTCACCAGGAGAATATCCAATGGCCCAAGAACAGCTCTGATCACATGATTATTGATTCTTTAGAAGGAAAACAATCCCCTTGATAATGTTCATCAAGAGTATTGAAAGAAATAGCCGGGAAGCTCCATCTTGGGTCATTGCATAAAATCCTTGCTACCAAAAGGAGCTGCCCTTGTTCCACTAAAATACTCTGAAATGACATTGTAGAAAAAAATTGATAGTGATGTTCCCCAGTCCAGTGACTTACTACAGACTCATTCCCCCTGGTGTAGGATATTAGAAAAAGCAGTGAAAAGATCTGGTCCCAAATCCTGTCCCTGAGATTTGCCAGTTTCATGACATTGGGCAACTCCCATTACTTCCCTCCATTTTAGGTTCTTCATCCGAAAACCAGGAAGACTAATATTTGTGCCTCCTACATGACTGAGTGCTTGTGAGTCTTCTCACAGGAGAGGGCAAAGGACTCTTATAAAGGTGAATGATTTTCAAGTAGGCATCAACAGAAATTCCCCTTGCCCTGGGAGGAGGTCCGTGAGCTGGTTGTAGATTAATACCCTTCTTAATGAACACATTGGTCAGTCTCCTGATGTGAAGTGTCTGTGATTTTAACCATGCATCTCTTTTACACACTGTACATTTGTGGGCTCTTACCTGAGGCTTTGTAGCTTGGATAGTTGTCAGAGCTTGCGAACTTCAAGCACCGGGACTCACCTATCTGCCATGATGAGACAATTGGGCAAGACTTTAGGAGAGGGTTACTAATACTACCACGTTATTATTGTTTTTCTTTATGCCTTGCAGAGGCAATCAGAATCCACCCTAGTTAGCCTGCTCCCAATTCACCATGCTCCTGTCCTCCTACCTTCTTGCTATGGGTTATAATTCTACTCTTCCCTGTTCTCCTCGTCCATGTTTCTTTAATCATTAATAAAAACTCCACACTAGCACTTTTTGAAAGAACATGACCATCCATTGTCTTATGATTCCGTTTATCCCTTTGACTTCTTAGGAGACCTTGGAATAATGGTATGAGTGCTGAATTTGGTAATCGTGGGAATCATGGGAATTGAATTTGAATTTCAGCTCTGTCATTTTCTTCCTCTATGGTCTTTGAAATCCCTAAACCTGTTCATTCATTTTCCAAACTGTCTTCTTCCTTTCTTCTTTCACTAGAGAAGGCCACCACTTGACACTGAGATAGGTAAGTAGATAGATACATAGAAACATAGGCATATATAGATGCAGATAGATCTAGATATGTGCATGAAAGCTTAATATCTATACTTAATCACTTCTTTCTCTAGATATGGATAGCATCTTCATAAGTCTTTTGTAGTTTCTGGAATATTTATAATCACTCAGAACAACTTTAGTCATTCACAGTTGTTCTTAGAACAATATTGCTTTTACTCTATACAACATTTTCTTCATCCTGTTTATTTCAACATTTCATGTATTTCCATGTTTTTCTAAAATCAACTAGCTTATTATTTCTTATAGCACACTAATATTCCATCATGATCATATGCTACAATTTGATCAGCCATTTCCCAATTAATGGGCCTCCTTGTAACTTCCACTTCTTTAAGACCACAAAGAGAGTCACAGTAAATATTTTAAAACATTGATGTGCTTTTGCTTTTTTCCCCTGCTCACCTAATAGTGGTATTGCTAGGACACATACAGTTTTAGAAATTTTTGGGCATGATAGGCTGACGTTTAAAACGAGAGCCCAGATTAGATGAACTTTGAGGACCTTCTCACTGCCCCTCTGTTTTTCCATGATCTTCTCCTGGGCCTCCACTCTCATATTCGTTGCCTTTCTTAATGAGAATGTGAGTCTCTTAGCATATGACACCTGGTATATGGTACCCACTTAATAAATTGTGGTTGGCTGACTGAATTGCTTTCAGTATTTTTATCCCCAGCACATAGCATAGTGCTTATCACCATCACTATTTAAAAAATGTTTATTCCTTCATCCATTCCTTCTCATTCTTATCAGGGAAGTTCAGATAGAATAGTCCTAAGGACAGGATGCTGTTCTGTTATTCTTTTCAGTTTAATGATCTGTGTGTCTTGCCTAGGTGGGTTCACTGATGCCTTTGTGAAGCTGAATAAAAGTATGAGGCTGTACGCTCAAATCTTTAGTCTCCCTGAGAGTGGCTCTGGAATGATTCCAGGGCAGGCTAAATGACAGAAATGAAATGCTTCTCTCATTCTTCCCACATGACCTTAGTTAACTCTTCTAGGGCCTTATGTTTGGAGAGCCTTAAATATTCCGCATCCTTCTGCTGGGAGAAGATATTGTTCCTAAGTGTTATTATTCTAATGATTAATTTAGTAAACATTAAGTGCCTACTCTCCTTGGTGTTAGAGATAGATAAAAATAAAAAAAGCTTTTTTTTTTTTTTTCCTTCAAGGAGCTCATATTTTACCAAGAGGTGGGAGTGGAGAATGTTCTGTATGTAAATAATGGCCAACAAATTTGGGAGGTGGGAGAGCATTATCCCTTGGAGACAGCAAGATGACTTCTTGCAGGAGGTATAGTACCTGAGCTAAAGAAACCTAAGGATTATATGTGGGGAGGTGAGTGGGTGGAGCCAAGTGGAGTGTATTTCTAGCTTGTGATTGGCCAGGGAGCTGTGAGGGTGGGAAGGTAGCTAGTCTGAGCAAAACCAATTTGCAGAAGTTGGGGGGGAATGGTTAAGGTGATGTGGTCAAGACTCCATAGCAGTTGCTTGTAAATAAACTGCAGGTGCTCTTCTACAATGCAAGTGACTCTGGGATTCTCCAATAGTTAAGTGGACTGAAGACTTGGACAGATAATTCTCAAAAGAAGAATTGAAAAATAATGAGAGCCACATGAAAGAGTGCTCCAGATTACTAACCAGGGAAATGTAAAACAAACAAAAAATCTTGAGGTTTCATCCTATCCCCAGCAACTTGGCAATTATGACAAACAATTGGGAGAGTTCATGATGAGGGAGTTGTGGAAAAATGGGGATACATTAGAGCCTTGTCTGAGCTGTGAATCAGGCTAGACAATTTGTAGTGACGCAAATCTAGTAACTAAAACATTCTTGCGCTTTGAGGCAGAGGCTTCGTCACTGGACTCATAACCCATACAAATAAGGCTTCAGAATCATCAGAATGTTTGCTGTGGTTCTATTGGTGATAGTAAAGAATTGGAAACAAAATAGGTGCCCACCTGCTGGGTGTGGCTAAAGAAGGTGTGGTTCACGAACATAATGAAATATTGCTGTAGTGTTAGAAATGATTATATAATGGAGAGGGAGAAGCAAGCAAAGATTTACATGAACTGATGCAGAGAGAAGTGAGCAAAGCTAAGGAGACAATGACTACAACAATAGAAACTGAAAGGATAACCATTTGTACCTAAAATAAATCAGAAGTCAATGTCACAAAATTATAAAGAACCAGCATGACTCATGAAAAGAAATAGGAGAAGATACTGCTATGCTTTCCCTTTGCAGAGGGGCAAGGTCTGTGAGTGTTGCATACAGCATATTTTTGATGAATTCATCAATTATGCTGATTTTTTTTCTTTTTGTTAAAAGATACCATTATATGGGATGGCTCTTGGGGAAAAAGAAATCCTAAGGGAATTTTTAAAAATAATTTTTGAAATACATTAATAAAAACTTATTTTTTCAAAAAAAGTTAAAAAACAAAAGAAAAAAAAACTCAGTTCAAGCATCACTTCCTATGTGAGATCTAACTTGGTTCCCTGCCAGAGACTCTTGCTCTCTTCTATTCTTACTCGAATTTGGTTCTGTTTTCATTTGGCTTTGTTTCTCTAATTGGATCTGTTTCCTTGAGGGCTCTATGTGTCTAGCACATTGTAGATACTTAATATATGTTTGAACAAAGTAAAACCAGTGGATTTTTATGTGATAGGACTGCTGGCCAATTGACTCAGTTTTTTTATTCACATTTCAACATATGGAAACATTTATGAATGGGAACTGTACTTGTAAACCTCTTGGGAATTCATGGAATTTGCATTTGAGGGAATCTGAGCTATGCCTCCTTAGTTCCACAAAAGTCAGGTAGTAGGTAGGTCCATTGGGAATCATTAACCTATCTTGGGAGCTCACTGAGCCTTTAGCACTACTGTTCTCTGAAGAGTAGTTCCAAATGTAAATGAGGTATGTAATGGGTCCACGGAGGACTTTAATAACTTCCTGAATTTATTCCTTGTTGCATGAACAGAACTCTGCTGATCACACAAGAGCAACCTTTGACTTCCTGGTCTTGCTCTTGGAAGTGGTTGGACTCCACCAATCCTGTGCTGAGTATCTTCCTGTAGCTACAGGCTTCATAAAATATGGGATTTATACCTGATGTCTCCTCTAGTTTGAAAATTTGCCGGAGGAAGCAAGGAGAAGGAATGGCTTTCTGGGAAAAGAAAAAAAATAACAAACCAGAAACAGAAAGTCATGGGAATCCTGACTCTTTTGTTCTGAAAAGTCAACCTATAGTCTATTGAAAAGGAGATTCCACTGGGAGGAAAGAGCCCCCAGGTTCTATCCCAACTGTACTGATGACAGATGAATCCAAGGATCCTGCATTTGGCTGACATCTTTGTGACTGGGAAAGTAATAATAATGAATAAATAAAAATAATAGTTGACATTTCTATAGTACTTACTATATGCCATATACTAAGCATTTTCACGATTTATCTTTTTTGATCTTTACAACAACCTCCCAAAATAGGTGCTGCTGTTATCCCCATATTATAGGTGAAGAGCCTGAGGACAACAAAATTTAGAACTTTTAGGGCCTTTTAAAGACAGATTGAATGCTGTACTTCTGGAGTATTGTATTTAATTTCAAGGGGCATGTTTTAGGAAAAAACATGGGAAAGCCAAAGAGCATGCAGGGGGTCTCCAAGGTCAGCAAGCTTATTCAGTAGGATGACTGCTTGAAAATGCGATTGTATAGTTTGGAGAAAGGAGATTTAGGATGTACAAGACATAAGTGCTATCATCCAAGTATGAAAAGGCAATCATGTGTAAAAGGGATTAGATATGTTTTATTTGGCTCCAGAAGGCAGAACTCAGAAAAGTAAGAAGGAAGATCCTGGCTAACAATTGAACCTGTCCCAAGTGGAATGGACTGCCTCAGGAAGGGCTGAGACGTCAGGCAAAGGCTGGCTGACCCATTGTCTGGGATTTCTTAGGAGAGTTTTCTTTTTAAATATAGACTGGGGCTGGTGGTCACTGAGATATCCCTGCTTCTCAGGGAGATTTTTTTGAATATCAGTTCTGCTTTTATGATGGAAGAGTGTTAACAATATAGAGTTGAATGTGTTCTGAGATTTGAACATCAGTAGTCTGGGGCAGTGAGCTTCTAGGGAGATGGAATTCTGAACCTGGAGTTGGAAGGATGTGAATTCAAATCATATCTCTGTGACCATGGGCAAATTACTTTCTCTCCCATTATCTGTGGAATGGGGATAATACCATCTTGTAGAATTGTTGTGAAATCCATTGAAACAATGGATATATGATGTTTTGCCAACCTTAAAGTACTATATACATGTTAATCATAGCACCTATCTCCCAGGGTTGTTGGGAGGATCAAATGAGATCATTGTAAATGGCTTAGCACAGTGGCTGGCTCAGAGAAATGTTAACTATAATTACTACTACTACTACTACTACTACTACTACTACTACTACTACTACTACTACTACTACTACTACTACTATTGTTGCTGTTGCTGCTGCTATTACCATTACTACTACCGTGGCTATTACTATTATGCATTTGTTGAATTTGTCAGTATCTAAGATATATATGTACATATATATATATATATATATATATATATATATATATATATATATATATATATATATTAAACACACACATATACGTTATTGATGCAGGTCAGTATGTTTCATATAACTTAGAAATATAGGTTCTAGAGAGTCCCCTCAAAACTTAAAATGCAATTGGGAAATTGTTTAACAGAGTAAAAGTGCAATAAAGTATGAAAAATGTTTACTTTGTGGATTCTTGGTATGTAGCCAGCAGGGCTCAGTGGCTATTTGTTTGACCCCACTTGACTGAAGCATTAAGAAATTAAGTGACTCACTTGGGATCACACAGCTATTAAATATGAGGTGAGATTTGAATCCAAGATCTTCCTGACTTTAGCCCAACATCTGTTTACTATATTCTGCTCCCTCTCCAGCTATGGTCTGGTCTGTATGATTATAGTAACTGGATTTTCTGATGTCTACATATTTTTATGTTATAACCCAGATATGGTGGATAATTAAAAAAAAAAAAAACTGAACTCTTAAGTTTACTAGTATAAGAAATAAATTGATCTGAGGAAACTCCCAGTGTAAATACCTTCTGTAACTGCCTAGACTAGAGGTTAAGTGATTTTCCCAAAGTCACTGAGCCGAGGCTGTCAGAGGTTGGCTTTGAACCCCAAGTCCTCTTGGATTCCCTAAGTTGGGCAATCCCTGCTACACCCTTAATGTTAGTTGAGCTCAGTGTAAGCTGTGGAAGTACAATAAAAGGCAAAAAATGTCTCTGATCTGATTTCCCAGCTTTTCTCCATCAATAACAAATAATCTAAAATGGAAAGGAAAATAAGATTGAAAATAAATCAGTTCCCTCCTACTGTTTCCATTCTCCTGGAGGTCTCCATCTAGATAGAATCTCTGATGGAAACTGACTTTCTTGGGCTCAGCCTCAGAAGTAGATGCACCCAAGTTCCCTCCTTGCCAAGAGTATGATTTTTTGGTTAGTCAAAAATTAACAGAGAAGGAAAGTATTATTATTGTTATTATTATTATTATTTTGGGGGTTTCCAGTTGATTGGAAGCTTGCATACCATTTCAATTTCATCAATCAAAAATAATGCAAAACATTAGATGACCCGTTTGTAATCATGTAGTGCAGAAATGTATTTTGCCTAAAGAATTGAGTGTGTGAAGATTTCAGTGGAATAAGCACTCTGTATTACTCATAAGCTGCTCTTGCCCTTATGCATTCAAATTTCAAATTCTCAAAGCAACTTCAAGAAAATGCAGATGACAAGGGCAGTCTGGCACTGGGCTAATGTGTGCTGCTTCTTATGCTGGCAAAAAGAAGCCTTCTGTCTTTTTACATTAAGCAATATGGCAAGGGGCCCCCTTGGGTTTGGGCAAGAAAGGCAGCAAAGTATTTTGGAAACGTTCCTTTACCAGCAGTGGATATGGGAATAGTAAAGGGAAGCACAGACCTATTTTCAGAATGTCTGTTCAGAAAACAATATGGCTCAGAAAAGGAAGTCATTTTAGAACCCAGGCTTTGGAAAGGGGCCTTTTGGGTTGCTCTGTTTTCTTACTTGTAGTTATAAGAGAGCAATTTTATCAAAATAAAGAAAGCTAACTTTAAACAAAAATCCTTCCAAGCATATTCTTTCCTAATCCCTTCCCCTTATAGTGCGTGTTCTCTCTCTCTCTCTCTCTCTCTCTCTCTCTCTCTCTCTCTCTCTCTCTCTCTCTCTCTCTCTCTCTCTCTCTCTCTCTCTCTTTCTTCCCCCCCCCCAGCTTTTCTCTCAAAATTTCTCCATATCTGTTTCTGTCTCTAATTATTAATCTTGATCTCTCCCCTTCTCTGATTCCCTTTTTCTATCTCTCTCAATCTCTGTCTCTATTTCTGTCTCTTTATTTTTTTTTTTTTTCCTCTCTCTTCCCCCTTGCTCCCTCACCAGGACCTTCTTACAGTTCAACCCCATTCTGATGTGCACCAAGCTTTAACCTGCTCAGTTTTTGATGATTTGCCCCTTATTAGGCAGTCCAACTTAGGCTGGAAGGAACCCCTTCGGTAATATCCCAGACAAGAGGTCATCCAGCCTTGGCTTGAGGATCCCCAAAGGAGGCCAACCAGCCTCTTGTCCCCTGAGGCAATCCATTCCACTTGGGAACAGCTCGAATTGTTGAACAAGGTTTCCTTTCACCCTCCTGCTCTGAGTTCTGCCTCCTCGGTGCCAAGTAAAACACATCTAATCCCCTTTCACTTCATCATTTTCCTGCACTTGAAGACAGGGCTTATGTCTTTTCCACCTTAGATCTTCTCTTCTCCATGTTGAAAATCCTCCCTTCTAGTCAGACCTCCTATGGCATGACCTTGCTGCCCCTCGCCACCATGCTTACCTCTTTCTCTTGGTCTCCAGTAATGACACCAACTTTTTGGATGAAAAATCAAATTATAAATAGGTCTAGAAATGACTTAAAATCCCAGCTCAGAGAATGCTAGTTAGATGTGAAAGTGACCTTTATATCACCCTGCTCCCTGCTCCCTTTGCTCCCTCTTTTCCTGTCTGTTTCTCTCTCTCTCTCTCTGTATCTTTGGGTCTTTTTCTTTCTCTCTTCTCTCTCTTCACATGTGTACATACACACACACTTATGTATTTTACATATAAGGAAATTGAGTCCAAGGTAGAATGTTCAAAGCTTGTTCAAGGTCAACCCTCCAGTCTATAAGAGATGAGTGACTAGAGTCTGTTCTCCCAGGTTTCAATTCAGGGCTGGTTCTGGGACATTTTCATTTGAAGCTATTATTTGAAGCTGTGGAACAGGACAGAACATTCTCAGAACTCTTTTCTAGATATAAAGATATTAAGGTAAAGTATTTTCTCCAGCCTTTTAATTTTGAGGGCATTATTTGTCATACAAATCTCTGAGACTTTGACATGAATCTTGGCCCTAATTTTATCCCTCCAGTCACAGAGCTGGATACTTTGACACCTCGTGTGTGTGGGGATGATTTACTGGGCTCTGCCAAAATCACTGCTGGCATTTACTTTTAGCCCCAAGATGGTATTTTTGGAGCCTCAGAGAGAAAGTGTTGATGAGAGAAGTTTTGGATTCAAAGATATTGTTACTGAGCACTCTTGGTGCTATCCTCATTAAAGAAACAAATGTAAGAAAAAAATTAATATTTGTATAAATTAGTAAAATTGTTAATTCACATATATAATTTGTTAGTAACAAGAATTAATTATTCCATCTTATTTTAGACAAGTTAAGGAAGTAATCACAAAAATGCCTTCTTTAAAAATAGTAACTAAAAGTCAGCACATTTCAATGGATTTTTTTTTTTTTTTTGGTTACTATATGGAAATATATTTGAAGAAGGTGATAAAGGCTGAATAAGCAAAAACACTCCAACATGTGGCAGCCAAGAGATCAAGTATCTTGTTCAGGAAATGCCAAGAAGGGCAGGGTCAGTGTAAGAGAAGAAGAGGAAAAGTGTAAGAAAATGAAAAATAGTCAAGGAAGGGGAATCTAGAGGTGACTGGGAGCTACTAGAATGTTCAGGCCAGACCTGGCCTTTAGGAAAATTATTTTGACAGCTACATGGAAGATGGATTGCAAAGATTTGAGGCAGAAAGAGCAACTGACAGGCAGTTGCTATAGTTCGAACCTTAGGAGGTGAGGATCCAGACCATCAGGGTGGCAGTGTCAAAGGAGAAAAGGGGACATATCCAAAAGGTGAAATCAACGGGCTTTGGCACCAGATTGAATAAGAAAACAGAATAAGGAAAAATAAGATTTGAGAAGTGTCGGACACATGGCCTGATGTGATCTACCAAACTCCTCCGAGTTGGGAAATATTTAATGACATAAGTAAAAAAATACCGCAAGAGAGATTAAATTTCACATGTGGTTTATAAGTCAATATTATCTCACAGGAATTCTTATCTACAGTACAGTGACCCTGTTTACCTTTTAATTTGACAATACTCACCTAAAAATAATGAGGAAATTTGGAAGACGAAAAGGTTTCTGTTTTTTGTTTTTTGGAAAGATACTGAGTTCTAATTGTTGACTTTAAAATAGAGAAACAGTGGGAGATTTGAAATTGGAGGTCAAATCAGAGGTTAGGACTAGATAAGAAGATTTGAGAATCATCCATGTAGAGATGATGATTAAATCTATGGGAAATGATGAGATCACCAAGTAAAGTAGAAGAGACTGTTGTATTCCTATTTTCTATGATTTAAAAAAAATGATAGCAATATTATCCATATTTCTGCAGTGAAAAAATTGAAATATGCTTAGTTCACTTAAGTTAACCTTTTCTCTTTTCCTATTCCCATTTACACTAATAATTCTAATTTCTTTACCTCTTGAAACTTCATAATTGCTATTCCACATATGTCTGTGGATTATTTGTCTCCCTTTTACCCCTATTTTAAATGGATTTACAAAATTACTGTTTTCTCTTTTTCTAATCGCTCTTAATACTCATGCCTCTCTCTCTCTCTCTCTCTCTCTCTCTCTCTCTCTCTCTCTCTCTGTGTTTCTGTCTCTGTCTCTCTGTATCAACCATTGTACTTTAATTTAAAATTTAATCCCCCCCGCCCATTTTAACAATAATTTATTTTATCTCCTTCCCTCTCCTTCAATGGAAAATAAAACCAAATCTTTGTAACAAATATGCACAGTTAAGCAAAGCAAATTCCCACATTGGCTGGTGCCCAAAAATACATCTCTCATTCTGCATCATGAGTCTATCACCTACTTCTCTGTCCAGATATGGATAGCAGAGTTTATTATCAGTGCTATAAAATTGTGGCTGGTCATTGCATCATTCAGAATTCTGAAAATCTTTTCTTTCTGTGTATCTTTACAGTGGTGTTATTAGGAAAATCATTCTCGTATTTCTGCCTCAGTTCATATGAAGTTTCACAAAGTATCGCAAAAAACATCCCTTATACGTTTCTTATGACATGATAGTACGCCATGAGATTCCCATACCCTAATTGTTTGGCTGTTCTCCACTTCTCTGATTTTTGTAAGAACTACTGTGGGTATTTTGACATGTCTGAGTCCTCTTTTTCCTTTTCTTTCTTTTCTTTTTCTTTGATTTTTTTTCATTTCTTCTTTGATTTTTCTTGGGGGGGATAAACAGTTGTTTGGGAAACCAATCAGGTTAGCTAACAATTACATTTTCAATGTGATCATTTACACTCCAGAAACAAATCAAGAGTTGATATATTGTTTTGTTGTTTGTGTATAATTTAACTAAGTTAGGAAAGTGTTTAGAGAAAATTTAATAATGTAAATTAAATTTAAAACTGTGTCAAGCCCAACATTCCTCCCCCCAGAGATAGTCATTAAACATTTCCCAGTCCATCTTTGAATATAGGACTAGTAGTGATATTGATCAAACTACTTCCTGGCCTTAATCTGGACTCCCTACTTCTGGTCTTTCTTCTCCTCCCGTCATTCTTGTACTCACCTCTTTAAGTTTTCTCTTCAAGAAACAAGCTTTTATTGGGTCATCCCTAAATCCAAATATTATTCAATGGCTTCACATTGTTTCCTGAATAAAAAGCCACACTCGTGAGTAGGAGGTTATAGACTTCTAATGTCTGGTGTCCACCAATATTTCCACAATGGTAGTCTTCCTCTAAGAAGATGAGATAGAGACACCTGCCGCCTCCATCCTGTTGTTTGAAATACTTTTACCTTCGTTTTCTATCTTAATCCTACCTTCTCTTTGAAGGTCCCATCTAAAATAATTCACAGGAATTCAGAATAACTGAAGAGAAAAACCATTCTGAATTTGTCCAGGATTTTTAAAAGAAGTCAAATTTTATACCCTGATTATGGAATCACGCGAACGAACAAAATATTGCAAAGACTGTTAATGAATATATATAAGGAATTATTTGTAATTAGCACCTGTGTAGTTAAATGAGTGCTCTTAAGGGGAATTTCAAAGTGCATGGAATGATTGGTTTTAGCTTCCTGGGCATCTGGCTTTATGGTACTCCTGTACGTATCCCTCCCCTATCCCATATAATCCTGGGGTGAATGTCAGTCTAATCCGTGTTCAGAAAATTAAAAAGTAAATAGTAGATCTCTGAATTTTTTCAGTGACTAATGAAACTCCTTGTTCTAATTGTTTCTACCCTTCTTTACTCACTGTGTCTGGCAAAAGTAATATTCCATTGGTTTATGAACATTCTTCAAGTACACACACACATACACACACACACACACACACACACGCATCTATTCGTTCTAAGTTTCCAGGTCTTCCCTTATCTAACAGTCATTCAACCAGCCAATATGTATGGAGTACCTGGCACCAGAATCTCTTGGTGCTGTCAAGAATGAAACAATAGGAAGAAACATGTGGCTTGGGCTTCATTTTTTTGAGGTGTCTGCCTATACATACCCTATTCCTGCTTCTCTCAAGGGGCACCTTGTCCTATGAAGGAAAGTAGACAGAATACAGCAAAGAAATCAGGGTTTTCGAAGGGATTGCATTTTTTGTTTGCTGGTTGTTTTTCACTTTTACTGCTGCCAGGTATAGATGCTAAAGGCAAGAATGTTGTTTTGTTCTATCTAGCTCAGTGCTGGCCCTCACTTTGCCTTTCTGCCTCATTCATCTCTGAAATGACCTTCCTTGCCAAGCCCCCACAGCTAATTAACCATTATAGACTTGTGGAGCAGGAAGGAAACTTGGCTTAGGCCAACCCCTATCATTTTAAAGATGAGGAAACAGGTGTTAGGGAGGTCATGTGACAGAATTATAATAATCCAGGCCTTGTCCCTTGCTCCCCTCTTTTCTCCTTTCCATTGGGCAGGATCACTTTTTAAAAAAATTAATTCATGAAAAAAATGAACATTTCCATAACACAATACAATAAAAAGGTGATTGCACATGAAACTGTAAATCTACCAAGTACGACTTGCTATTATCACGAAAATTCTTTCCTTCCTTCCTTCCTTCCTTCCTTCCTTCCTTCCTTCCTTCCTTCCTTCCTTCCTTCCTTCCTTCCTTCCTTCCTTCCTTCCTTCCTTCCTTCCTTCCTTCCTTCCTTCCTTTCTCTCTTCCTTCCTTCCTTCCTTCCTTTCTCTCTTCCTTCCTTCCTTCCTTCCTTTCTCTCTTCCTTCCTTCCTTCCTTCCTTTCTCTCTTCCTCTCTTCCTTTCTCTCTTCCTCCCTTCCTCTCTTCCTTCCTCTCTTCCTCTCTTCCTTCCTCTCTCCCTTCCTTCCTTCCTTCCTCCCTCCCTTCCTCCTTCCCTCCATTATTTTTTGATATCATCAGAGATCTTATTTCTTCTTGAGTTCTCTACCCATCTATCCCTTCTTCTGCCTCTTATGTCCAGACCCATCACCTAAGAACCAGTTAGATATTTACCAGGAGATAGTAGGTAGTTCTTGAGTGTGAAGAACAAACAAGATCTCATATTTATAGCTCAGGAAAAAAAAAACTAAGCACATTCATTGAAGAGCTCTGTTTACATTGCCTAAGAAAAGCAATTATTTGCTGAACTAAGTGTTCTTGATTAGATTTTCTGGAGTGAGTAGTAATATGTTTGCATTGTCCCATCTCCTGAGAGCCGTGGGGGACCCTAAGGGAACTGATTCTTATACTAACAATTTATAAACAAGCATCAGTGTGATCAGCTAACAACTAATTATCATTCACTGGTTAACATGACTGAAATTAAATGAAATGTTGCTTAGTTGAAAGATGTTGTTCAGTCGTGTCTAACTTCCTGGCTTTATTTGGGGTTTTCTTGGCAAAGATACTAGGGGTGGTTGTCCATTTCATTCTCCAGATCATTTTAGAAATGAGGAAATTAAGGCAGACAGGGTGAAGTGACTTGCTCAGGATCACACAGCTGATAAGTGCTTTGAACTTGGAAACATGAATGTTCATGACTCCAGGCATAGCAGTCTATCTGCTGGGCCACCTCGTTGCCCATTTAGTTGAGAGTAGAAGAGGATAAGATGAAGGAATTGAGGATGTTTGATCCCAAAGGTGGATTTAGGAGGGAGTCATGGAAACAGACTTTCCTTTCAATAGCTGCCACACAAGAAAAAAATATGATTAAACTTGAATCTCATGGCCCCTGAAGGTAGAGTTAGGAGCAGTGAGTACAAATTACATAAGTATTTAGGTATGAAGTCAGAAAATATTTCCTAAGCTATAGGACTAACCCATTATGGAATGGGTCGTTTTGAAAGGTAGTGAGTTCCCTAGTCCTGGAGATCTTCAAGCAGAAATGTACCATTTTCTGGCCTTGGAGTAGGGAAGATTCTTATTTGGAAGCCATTTAGACAAGATGGTCACTTAGATCCATTCCAGCTCTGAAACTATGTGACTGTGTTAAACTTGGACTTTTTATTTTGAGCCAGAATCTCTTTGTAAGCCCACGGGTACATATGATATCACTTCCTATTAAGTCTCCCTGAATTGTGAGCCAAATTTTCCATTATCAGCTCCCGTTCCAATCTATTCACTTATTTATTTGTTAGTACTTGAATGTCTTAGACATTTATAATAATTATTAGATGACTTAGATGACTCCACATTAAAGTAGATGTGTGAAAGGTGATCTACACCAAGTTCTGTAGCCTTTGTTCATTTGTTCCTCTGCTCTCCTCATCAGCCACCCCTGGCTGCTTGATCCCCCTGCTTTTTGCCCTTAACTCACTCATTTTTAACACACATTTTGCAGGGAGTGGGAAGGGGAAGCTCTTAAGAATTTTGTGAGGCTGTGATCCAAGACAATTCCAAAAATGATTCAAGACATTTTCAAAGGACTCATGATGAAAAATGCTCTCCACCTCCAGAGAAAGAACTAGTGGAGTACACATGCAGATCGAAGGATACTATTTTTTACTTGATTTTTTTGTGTGTAGCTTTTGGTTTTGGTCTGTTTTTTTTCAGTACATTACGAATATGGAAATGGTTTGTATGATTGCTAATGTATAAGCTGTAGCAAAATGCCTACTCTCTTAGGGAGGGGAGAGGGGAGAAGACAGAGAATCTGGAATTCAGAATTTTTTTTAAAAAAGAAAAGTGTTAAAATTGGGTTTTTGTGTGTTTAAAAAGAAAAAATAATTTTTAAAAAGAGAATCTTTGTGTAGCACAGAGCCTGAGCCCTGATGGGAACAGTGGATTGATTTTTCATGACTTTTGCAGCAAATGGTTCATTCTTTGTTGCTCAGACAGTGTGGATAATGTCAGTTTCTTTCCCTTCTCTTAGAGGAAGCAGCTTTGTTAGCCATCACTGTTGCCCACACATTTAAGGAGACTTCTTTAAAAGCAGCACTTAGTTAAGAAAGCCAACTCTCACTCTATTAACTTGTTCTTGAAAGAGTCAGGACTTTTAGAGTCTCAGTACCAGTGCTCTTCTCTAGGGTGATTTCTTCTCCAGTGACCTTGTGGTGAAGAGGAGCTCTCAGGACCTTTTTTGAGCATAGTTTCAGTTTCTCAAAGTTGGGGGGAATATTGGCAGAATAGACTGGTCATTACTACCCCCCCCCCCCCGATCCTTATGCATCTCTTCTATATCCTTTCTAACTTTAGAGTCTTTCTTCCTCCCTTCATTCTCATTCATTTTCTCTGTCTCTTCTCTCTATCTCTTTCTCTATCTCTGTCTCTGTCTCTGTCTCTCTGTCTCTCCCCCTCCTTCCTTCTGTGTCTCTGTCTCAGTGTCTCTGTCTCTCTTTCATTTTTCTTCCTTTCCCTGTTATGTCACAAAATGCTTTCCAGGGAATGCTGCCCAAACATTTTCAAAATGAAATTTGTAAATAATTGAAAGGTCAATTCCCCCCAAACATTTCTCAAGCCTTTACCTTTAGCCCGTACAGTTCTGTGCCTCCTTTCCCTCCTCCACAAAACCCTGCTACGTGCCAAACACTATCAGTACAATTATTTAAAATGGATTCTGGTCACATTGTCAAACTTGGCCTTTGTATGGTTTACAAGTAAGTTGCTATGGATTCTCCCCTTGTTCCATTTTGCTGGCATCTGTATTAGAACCTTGAGGCTGGCCCCTTGTCTATTCTTTCTGAATGCTGAGTTCTTCAGACTCAGCATCCCCTTCCTTTATGATGGCAAGAGCCTCCAGTGTACACTCCCTCCCACTGCTTTAACCCCTGATGTCCATGACTATTGCCTGACCCCCAGCCCCCTTTGTGTGGTTCATCCTTAGCCAGTTCGGGACCCCAGCTCTGCATGTAAGCGCCATCTTGCAGCTGGGCAGCATCTCTTAAATACTTGGCTACATTTGAGTGGATGCAGGAGGCCACAGCAAATTACAGATGTGTCAGGGCTTGTCTGCACTTGGTTGTTAAGGGCTTTAGGAAGGAGGGGGTAACCATTAATGCACACCAGCCATCTATACAGGTTTCTTCTCCTGGAACTGTTCCTTTTCAAATTTATGGTTAGATTTAGTATTTCTTCAGACTCTTTACCTCCCGGAACCTTTCTTGGTGTTTGGGATTGGGACCTGGCTGAAGCACTTTCACCCAAGCACTCGCTGCTCTTTCCCTGGATGGGGAGAAGGAAGAAGTGGATGCTGTGTATAAAATAACCTCAAAATACATTTTTAAGTTGGAGCCCAACATGATCTTCATAGCCTTGCAGGGAGATGGGCAGGGATTGCCTGATAAATCCTTTTTATGCACAATGAAGATGTTTCATAGAGCTTGGATGACTTCTCCAAGATCTCACAGCTATCAAGGGGCTAAGCTGGGTTCAGACCTCTGGACGATGCCAGCCCCTTCTCCAGGCTCCGTATCCAGAGAACCTCGTAGAACATATTTCCAAGCCAGTCATCATCAGTAATTCTATAGGTGTCCAGTGCCAACATAGGTGGGGCATTGGATAAAATGCTGGCCTTAAGAGTCAGAGTTCAAATCCCCTCCCACTTGTTACTTCCTAGCTGAAGTGAATCTGGATAAATCATTTCACCTTGCCTAGCCTCAGTTTCCTCATCTGTAAAACAGAGAATAATAGTATTTATTTTATAAGATTATTGTGGAATTCAAATTAAATAATATCTGATAGGTTATAGAAATCTTAAGTCATTGTTACTACCACTAACACTACTGCTACTACTCCTACTATTGCCACCACCCCCACCATTAATACCATCACTTCTATTTTGCTAGGTACTAAGAAAAAGTACCTCATGAATTATGAGAGAGATTCTGGATAGAAATAATAGTCCCTGTCTTCCAAAGAGCTTCCATTTGCTTGGGGAAAATTGATGCTAGATGTACTGTATACATGATGATTTAAGGCTAGGAGAGCACTGTTACCTCAGAGACCTTGGGAAGGGATTCCCCCAGGAAGTGACTTTGGCCATCAGCTGAGCTTTGAAGGAGATTTGGGGTGCTAAGAGGCAAGGATATGGAGGCAATGCATTCTAGAAACATGGGCTGGGATCCTAGGAGAGGTCCCACTGAATTCCACTCATTTTCTTATATAAATCTGGTCATATTGCACATAGAATTGATGATCTTAAGTGTCAATAAATGTGGTTAAAAATGAACTTCTTCTGATAATTATGTCAGCCATGAAAAGAAGGCAGGTATTGCATCTAAAGAGTTTATCACCCTGTTCATCTGAAGGCTTCTGGCAATTTTTAACAATAACATCCTTAGAGATGAATCCCAGCATTTCTTCAAAAAGTGAATTTAGGTGGAGAATCCCTGGGCCACTGGAAGTCCTCTGTATGGTATAGTGTAGTGAACAGACTTCCTTAATTATGGGGCACCATGGAGCCTTTTTTTTTTAAATAACTGCTTATCTGGGCTAATTATTTAGCAACATAGTCTAATAGAAAAAAACCTGTTGTGTTAGAAATTTAAAACCCTAGTGAATAGTACATTGTCTTACCCTGGACAGATATTTCCTTCCCTCCCTTCACTTCCCTACCAATACTGCTTATTCTAAAGCATTTTGGAGTTTAGGTCTTAAAATGTTGGTAAAATGTTTTCTCATTCAACACAGCTCTCATGGTATAGTAGATGTCCCAGAGGAGTCAGAAGAGAGCTGTCTGGTGATCTTTGTGTCACTTACTTGCTATGTTACCCCATCCATAAACTTTCTGAGCCTCTTTTATATTTATGTATATGTGTGTGTGTGTGTGTTTTTCTCATCAGCAAAATGCTTGTACTAATAATCTTTCAAATCCTTCAATGTAAGGATAAACATAAAATCTGGAGTCAGAGGCCATGGGTTCAGATGTGGACTTTTCTACTTATTGTTTGAGACTTCTTGGGCATTAGTTTCCTCATCTATAACATGAGAATGTTATCAATTAAAAATAAGAAGAGATAAAATGATGGAGTAAAGGCAGGAACTTGCCTAATCTCTCCCCCAAACTGCTCCAAATTCCTTTAAATAATTACTTTAAACAAATTTTAGCCAGTAGATGGAGTAGAACATTTTCCACCCAAAGAAAACTTAGCTCAGCAGAAAAAGTCTGGGGTGGGAGTCCAGTATAAAGTCCCTGTACAGATCATATCAGCACAGTGCAAGCCCCAGACTGGAGATAGCAAAGCAGGACTTTGATGCTCTAGCACCCTAGATCTTGCATATAGAGAGGCCAAAAAAAAAAAAAAAAAGTGTTTGTTATAAGGTCCCTAGAAAGATCTTTGAAAACAGCTACAGAAAACTCCTGAAGCTTGGGACAGTGCTCCCTCCACCCTGGAAATGGAGTACTACTTTAACAAAGAGTTAAAAACCAAGTAATAGAGTAGGAAAACAAGCAGACAAAAGAAAAAGTTTCTTACCATTGAAAATTGTTATGGTGACAAGGAAGATGACTACACACATTCAGAAGATGATAAGAAAGTTAAAGCTCCTACATCCAAAGCCTCCAAGGAAAATAAGAATTGAGCTCAGGCCATGGAAAAGCTCTAAAGGGATTTTGAAAATCAAGTAAGGGAGATAAAGGAAAATTTAGGAACAGAATTGAGCGGTGCAAAAGTAAATACAAAAAGCTAATGAGGAGAAGATGCTTTAAAAAGCAAAATTGGCCAATTGGGAAAAGAGATACAAAAGTTCACTGAGGAAAATAATTATTTAAAAATTAGAATTGAGCAAATGGGAGCTTAATGATTTCATAAGAAATTAAGATACAATAAAGCAAAACCCCCAAAATGAAAAAAATAGAAAAAAGTGAAATATTTCATTGGAAAACCAACTGATCTGGAAAATAGACGCAGGCAAAATAATTTAAAGAGAAAGTAATGATCAAAAAAAGAGCCTGGACATAATTTTTCAAGTAAAACTGTCCTGATATTCTAGAGCCAGAGGGAAAAATAGAAATTGGAAGAATCCACCAATTATCTCCTGAAAGAAATCCCAAAATGAAAACTCCCAGGAATATTATAGGCAAATTCTGGAATTCACAAATCAAGGAGAAAATATTGCAAGCATCCAGAAAGAAACAACTCAAGTGTAGTAGAATTACAGTCAGGATAACACAAGATTTAGCAACTTCTACATTAAAGGACCAGAAGGCTTAGAAAGTGATATTCTGGAGAGCAAGGGAATATGATTACAACCAAGAATCATCAACCCAGAAAAACTGAGAATAATCCTTCAGAGGAAGACATGGTCAGTGAAATAGAAGCTTTTTAAACATTCATGATGAAAAGATCAAAACTGAATTGAAAATTTGATTCCCAAATATAGGACTCTGAAGAAACATAAGGAGATAATCAGGAAAGTGATATTCTAAGAGACTCAATAAGGTTTATCTGTTTACATTCCTATATGGGAGGATGATACTTGTAACTCATTAGAATATTCTCATTATTATGGAAGTTAGGACTATATATATAGATAAAGGACTTAGGTGTGAGTTAAATATGAAGGGATAATATCTTTTTAAAAAAATGATGAAATTAAAGGGTGAGAGAAGAATGTACTGGGAGAAAGGGAAAAGGAGCAATGGAATAGTGCAAATTACCTGTCATAGAAAAGAGACAAGAAAAAGCTTTTATAATGGCAGGATAGAAGGGAGAAGCGAGTAAGTGAGTATTCTCATCAGAACTGATTCAAAGAGGAAATACATATTGTATACTTAATATGGGTATAGAAACCTATCTTATCCTGCAGGAAAATAGGAGGGAATGAGATATGGGAAGGGGGGAGGGTGATAAAAGAGAAGGCATATTGGGGGCGGGAGTAGTCAGTACCAAAACACTTTTGAGGAAAAATAGGGTAAAAGGAGAAAGATAATAAATTAGAAGGAGAAATACAGTTTGCAATAGTAATTGCAAAAAATTCAAAAAATATTTTTTGATAAGGTTTCATTTCTCAAACATTGAGGGAACTGAGTCATATTTATAAAAAAATAAAATGAGCCATGCTCCAATTGATAAATGATCAAAAGATAGTCCAAGAACTATAAATTTGTACATATTCTTTGACCTAACAACCCTAATATAAGGCATGAATGCCAAAAGAGATTTTTTTAAAAAGGAAAATGATCTATATGTACAAAAATATTTATAGCAACTCTTTTCTCTGGGCAAAAAAAAAAATAATTATCTCTCCTCTTCCTCACTCCTCTCTCTCTCATCTTCCTCTCTTTCTTTCTCTCTCTTTCTCTCCCTCTCTACCTCTGTTCCTCTCTCTTTCTTTCTCCCTTTCTCTCTTTTTCTTTTTCTCTCTCTTTCTGTCTGTCTTTGTACTCTGTGTCTCTGCCTCTGTCTCTCTCTGTATGTGTATGTCTCCTCTTTTTTTTAAGCTTAATTTTTCTTGAGGGTTTTTTCATTAGGGTGGGAGAGCTATGTTTTCTTTCACAACTTGACTTTTATAGAAATATTTTGCATAACTTCCCATGTGGTTTCTTAATTGTGGGTGGAAGTAAAACAGAGAACCTAGAACTCAAAAATTTTAAAAACAAATGTTAAAAAAGCATAGAAAAGCAGAAAATAAGTAATTCGAAGGTATTTATTCCAAAAGATAAAAATAAAAAAGGATAAGAGCAGCTAGATGGCATAGTGGATAGAACACCCGCTCTGGAGTCAGGAGAACTTGAGTTCAAGTCCAGTCTCAGGCACTTACCTAGCTGTATAAGCTTGGACAAATTCACAATCCCAATTGTCTCATTTCCCCTAAAAAAAAAAAATGAGAAGAGACTTTGTAGATTATTTCATCCAGGAATCTTAACTTTTATTATCAGGGACCCATTGTGCAGTCTGAAGAAATCTCTGTTTTTTATTTTGCAAAAGATAACACATAGATTATCAATTAGATTGGAGTACAATGATCAGCATACTTTGTTTTAAAAAAACTATTCTAGTAGTCATTGAATCCAATGCCTTTGTTTTATGGTTGAGAAAACTGAGGGGTAGGTGACTGCTTCCAAATCCAGAACTCTTAAGACTCAATGACTGGGAATATAAAAATATAAATAAACAAAAATGATAAGCCCTGTCCTCAAGGACCTTACCTTCTACTCCAGGCTAAGATATAGATAGCATTCAGCTCAGCAGATGGAGATGAGGAACAGGCCATAGATACCTGGACACTTGGACCAAGAGAAAAGAGTAGCCAAGAAGAGAAGAGGTAGTAGAGAAGAAGATGTCCTAGAAGGTGGCATCCGGCGAACCTTAAGGATGATAAGGACTCAAAGAGGTATCAGGTGAAGTGAGATGAGCCTCCTAAACTTAAGGCATAGACACAGATTTTTGTATTTTGTTGTTGAATTATTTTTCAGTCGTGTCCAATTCTTCAATTGGGATTTTCTTGGCAAAGATACTAGAATGGTTTGCCATTTCCTTTTCCAGCTTATTTCACAGATGTAGACACTGAGGCAAACCAGATAAAGTTACTTGCCCTGAGTCACCCAGCTTGTATCTGAGCTAAGTATCTGAGGCTGGATTTGAACTTAGGAAGATAAATCTTTGTGACTCCAGAGCTGGTACTCTGTGCACCATGCTGCCACCAGCTGCCCTAGATTCATGGATTGGAGAATGGACATTTCTAAATACATAGTACACATTTTCACTTGGATTATCTACTCGTACCTCAAACTCAATGTTTTCCAAATTATGCTTGCCCCCTCTACTTGCTAATAGCCTCCTTTCTGTGGGTGATAGTCCCACTCCTTTCAGACTGAGAATACTAAAATCATCTTCATCCTTTACATTTCATCTGTAATCAACTGCTGTCATTTTTCCCCTTTATAATGTCTCCTTCTCCTTTTTCACAATCTATGGTCTTCATCATTCATTCCCAACTAGATAGTAGCAGTGACCTTGCCTTTTAGATCTTTCTACTCAGTCCATTCTATATACATCCTCCAAATTAACCAGCTTAAAACTCTGCTTTTATCATGGCATTATGGTTTTATATTCCCGGTATTCAAGTTCAGAGGCCTTTCTATTGCTTTCAAGATTTCAGTTTGGATCCACTCTCCATATCCATTTTTGTTCATCTTTTTTACTACCTCATCCAGACCCTCTATTTCCAGATTGGCCAGTTACTTGATACTGTCAAAGCATTTTATGCTCAGTTACTCCTGCTTTCTGATCTTCCCTGCATTCTTTCCTTCAGCCCTAGAAAGGTTTTATATTCTCAACTCTTCCCCCCTCCCCCCCCAGGCTGGGGTTCAGTGACTTGCCCAGGGTCACACAGCTAGGAAGTGTTAAGTGTCTGAGGCCAAATTTGAACTCAGGTCCCTCCTGACTTCAGAGCTGGTGCTCTATCCACTGCACCAACTAGCTGCCTCTGTATTCTCAACTCTCATTACTACTGAAGAGATTTGTCCATAAGTAGCCCCTCTTAATTGTGCAATTCTGTCAATACCGAGAGTCCCAGCATCAGTTTGTTCAACTTACAATGTCCAGAAACAAGTGGGAAGAGGAAGCCCAGCAGGATTCTGGCCCTTGGCAGGTTCAAAATGTGCTGCTGCCTTCCACTGTGAACCCTGAAGAATAGACCACCCTTTGCTTCCAGCTAGAGCAATAGAGGCATTGGAAATAACAAGTTATCTCATGGTGCATCTGGGGAAGGGGGATTTTTAAATAAAGATCTGTTTGTATAAAAGAAAAAAAAGGCACAGCAGGTCTGTTACTCTTTGACTTACTAAAGAATAAACATTTAGTTGGATCAACTATTTTTAAATCCAGATGAAAAAGAGGTGTTTTTAATTGCTTTATCTTGCTTTTCAATGTTAAATTGTATTCATATTTTAAAATATAAACAATAGTTCACTTGAAAATATGCCAAAAAAGAATGAGTGGCGTAGGCCAGACTGTATTTAAAAATATTGCCAAGTCTCAGTCAGTGTCAGGAGGAAAAGACTGGGTGTGTATTTCTGAGAATCAAAGCTAGAAAAGACTGTCAGCCCCAATTCAGAGCTCCATGAAAATTTCTGTTTAAATCTTCAGAGGAAGCTGGATGCATCTATAAATGCATAAATAAATAGTGGTGTAAACAATTAGAGAAATCGCTGTTATGTTTCTGAGAAAAACAGACCCACTACAGGAGAATATTGTTTTCTTTTCCAGTGAGCCCTCTAAAAAGTCTTAAAACTGGGTAGCACCTGGATTGAGGGTAGAATGTTTAGTGATTAACACTGGTCTCAGGAAGCCCCAGCCCATCAGAAAAGATTAACTGAAATATAACAACCTCCATTTTATAACTGGGCCCACATCCTTTCTGGAGGGCAATGTCAATGGATGTACATGTGGTCAAAGGGTGGGCAGGCAGGTGGAGAAAATGGCAGAAGGGTCACTGACTGCTTTATAAGTTTAACAGGCCTATCCCTAACACTTTGGAGATAAGAGTTCTGCCTAATGAAGCAAGTTAACCTTTGCCTCCCCTGCCCAGCCATCCACCCACCCCCAGGTAGACACTCATGAAACACTGACATTAGCAAAAGAAGGCAGTCTGTAGTGGGATGCAATGGAGTGAGTATGGGTTGCAGATTTGGGTGATTTGGGTTCAAATTCTATTTTTGTCACTAAATGACTTACTTTTTCAGATCCTCAGTTGCCTCATCTATAAATTGAGGGCTTTGGATTTGATGGTTTTTGAAGTTTCACCAACTATAAATCTCTGACCCAAAAGGCAATATAACCAACATTTCTAAGAAGTTAGAGGGAGAATGAGATCACTACAGATGCAGAAAGCTTCAAAAAGGAAGTAGCATGGCTAGGATTTACATAGGCTCTATCAACAAGCATTTATTTAAGCACCTACTAAGTGTCCAGCCAGTGCTAAATACTGGGAATACAAAACAAAAGGGAAATTGTGGAGGAGGGAGGAATAATTCTTTTATGGAATGTTTTAGATCCAAAGCATCTTACCTATGGCATTTCAGTCACTAAAACCATTGAGGCAGGTACTGACATTGCTCCTTTTTTTTTTTTTTTTTTTTTTCCCAGTGACATAACCGAGGCTGAGAGAAGTTAGGACTTGCTTAGGGACAGACAACTATAGTGAGTAAATCGGGAAGATAATCTAACCACTGTACCATGTTACAGAGATGAAGATGGAATGGGAAGAACATTCAAATGAATGTAAAATGGGAGGAAAGGTTCGATTCAACCAGTCTGGTTTAGAAGAGAGACTTTTTGTGGGTTAGCATTGAATGACAAGTTAGAAAGCTAGAGAATCCTGAAAGTCTGGCTGAGTTTGGCCTTTCCCCCTGGCAATAGAGAGAAAGTAGACATTTTTGGGTGGTGAGGGACCTGATGAATCAGTATTTCAGGAAGAATAATTTGGTAGTGACTTACAATGTAAAAATGGATCCAGGGGCCCAAGACTAAATAGGAGAGTGGCAGCAGTGGGAATGGAAAGTGAGGGGATGAGAAGATGGAGTTGAAAGCCCTTCTGTAGCAGTGACAGCTGGTCTTGCTGCGTGATGGGTTGGGAAATACACTGAGTGAGGAGAAGGAGAGAGAAGTTATTGTTGAGGAAGGTTTGTTGAGTACCTACCTTGAATTTCACAGAAGAACCGGAAGTCAAAGATGGCTCTGAGAGTTCAGATCTGAGATGTTGGCGCCATTAATAGAAATGAGGAAGTTAGAAAAGTGAACCGTTTAGTGGTTGGATCTTGTACTTGAGTATGAAGTAGAATTTCTGAATCATCATTTGGACAGAGGAGACTCTTGCATAAGAGCTCCGGGCATCAGCTTAGAGGGTATTACTGAAAATTGACCCACGAGCATATAGAAATATGGATTATGGGCCAGGTACTAGGGAAACAGCTATAAGAAGGGAATACAATCTACCCAAATGGAGTCTATTTTACCAAGGGAGACAACAAGCACGTATAAAAGTATCCACAGTGGAAGCATCAAATGAATAAATAGTAATATTGACAATAATAATTGTTTTTGTTAATTGATTCAACTTTTCATGACCCTGTTTGAGGTTTTGTGCAAATGTACTATGGATAAAGAATGATCCACTTTGTTCAGAGAAACCCCCATGAGGTTTCTCACAACTGATTCATTCAACTATTAACTGCCATTTCCTTCTCCAGCTAATTTGACAGAAGAAGAAACTGAGGTAAACAGGGTGAAGTGACCTGCCCAGGATCACCCTGCTGTTAGTGATACCAGATTTGAACTCCAGAAGCATCTTTCTGCCTCCATCTGGCGCTCTAACCATTGCGGCACCTGATGGCCTATATGACAATTAGTAAATAGCATTCCTGAAGCTTGTTAAGGTTTTTGTGGATCTCTTTATATATGTTATACAAAATTGTTGGAAGAAGGGATGGTACTAACAGTTGGGCAAATCAGAAAATGCTTCCTGCAGAAGATTGTGTCTGAGCTGCACCCTAAAGGAAAAGAGGGGGTCCTCTGTTAGGTAAAAGTGGGGAGGGAGTGCCTTTCAGGTATGTGGGAAGGCAGGGGCATGGACATGGGGAATAGAGCGCTGTGACAGAGTAACACAGAGGGCAGGGCAGGTTGTTTGGATCAAAGAAAGATCAAGAAGAAGCATAACGAATGAGGTTGCAAAAAGCTGTTTTAACAGCGTTTCCATAAGGCATCCCAAAGGTCTTGCAGTAGTTTTCAGCCAAGCATAAATAGTTTTAAGCTAGGACTTTGGGGACACCTTTTAGAAGTCTGAGAGCCAGAAGAGTTGGTTAGAAAGGGGAGTCACGTGCACTTAAGAACATTCACTTTGACATCTCTGGATGGAGTAGACTGGAGTGGGAAGAGGCTTGAGGAGAGATCCAATAGGAGATAGCATTGTGGGAGGAGGTGATGAGGGCCTGAACCCTGTCCTTGGAAAGAAAGGGTTGGATGGAGAGATGCTCTGAATCCTGAAAAGGGATGAGCTCTTGCAGGGAAGAGAGAGAAGAGGGGAAGCCGGGGACTTAGTAGAGCCAGTGGTGAGGATCCATCCAAAGAAGCCTTGAAGGTTGGCTGGGTCCAATTAGCTGCTTCTTCCCAGATTTGCTTTGTATGATTTTGTATCTGGGGAGCTCTTGTGTCCTCCAGAACAATGAAGTACTGTCCTCTTATGTACCTTGGAGGTAAGATGATGGAAGAGGAAGGAAAGGTACTTGCAAAAGTGCATCTGTGTTTTGTTTTGTTTTTTTCCATTTACCAATGCCAGCTGTCATTTTTAGGTCTTTAGTAAAGAATGCCCACCTTCCTGCCTCCTCCTGTATTTTTTAAAACAGGGTAGCAAAACCCATATGCACTTTAGCAATGTGCTACACAGAGAGACAAACAGGGATGGTTACCGCTAAGACCTTAAAAATAAAAAGTAGAAAAGGGGAAGATGAGAAAAACAAAAGAACACACGGACACTTTTGTTGAGACAAATCTCTTCCTTTTTGACTTGCCTCAGTAGTTTTTGCAAGTTTTACCATTGAGTATTACCATACCATAGTGTCAAAATATAGGAAATATATGGTCATGCATAAGTCCTGTGTTTGATAACAATACTTAATAATATTATCAGTGAATGAATAGTGTCGTGCAAGACATCGCCAGCACAGTCATGTAAAAGCCTTTGGCAAGCATGTATTTTCCTACTGTAACAAGGAATGGTTGGTTGAACAGGTATCTCTGTGGTTTCATTTATTAGGGATTTTATCTGATCTTAACATGCATGAGAGACTTCTTGTTGGTGGAGAGCCTTTCAAGCTGAATTGGTGTTTTGACCAGTCAAAGGCTTTTTTTTTTTTTCCTTCCTTCCTTCCTTCCTTCCTTCCTTCCTTCCTTCCTTCCTTCCTTCCTTCCTTCCTTCCTTCCTTCCTTCCTTCCTTCCTTCCTTCCTTCCTTCCTTCCCTCCTTCCTTCCTTCCTTCCTTCCTTCCTTCCTTCCTTCCTTCCTTCCTTCCTTCCCTCCTTCCTTCCTTCCTTCCTTCCTTCCTTCCTTCCTTCCTTCCTTCCTTCCTTCCCTCCTTCCTTCCTTCCTTCCTTCCTTCCTTCCTTCCTTCCTTCCTTCCTTCCTTCCTTCCTTCCTTCCTTCCTTCCTTCCTTCCTTCCTTCCTTCCTTCCTTCCTTCCTTCCTTCCTTCCTTCCTTCCTTCCTTCCTTCCTTCCCTCCTTCCTTCCTTCCTTCCTTCCTTCCCTCCTTCCTTCCTTCCTTCCTTCCTTCCCTCCTTCCTTCCTTCCTTCCTTCCTTCCCTCCTTCCTTCCTTCCCTCCTTCCTTCCCTCCTTCCTTCCTTCCCTCCTTCCTTCCTTCCCTCCTTCCTTCCTTCCTTCCTTCCTTCCCTCCTTCCTTCCTTCCCTCCTTCCTTCCCTCCTTCCTTCCCTCCCTCCTTCCTTCCCTCCCTCCTTCCTTCCCTCCTTCCTTCCTTCCCTCCTTCTTTCCTTCCCTCCTTCCTTCCCTCCTTCCTTCCTTCCCTCCTTCCTTCCTTCCCTCTTTCCTTCCCTCCTTCCTTCCCTCCTTCCTTCCTTCCCTCCTTCCCTCCCTCCTTCCTTCCCTCCCTCCTTCCTTCCTTCCCTCCTTCCTTCCCTCCTTCCTTCCTTCCCTCCTTCCTTCCTTCCCTCCTTCCTTCTTTCCCTCCTTCCTTCCCTCCTTCCTTCCCTCCTTCCTTCCCTCCTTCCTTCCCTCCCTCCTTCCCTCCCTCCTTCCCTCCCTCCTTCCTTCCTTCCCTCCTTCCTTCCCTCCTTCCTTCCTTCCCTCCTTCCTTCCCTCCTTCCTTCCTTTCCTCCTTCCTTCCCTCCTTCCTTCCCTCCCTCCTTCCTTCCCTCCTTCCTTCCCTCCTTCCTTCCCTCCTTCCTTCCTTCCCTCCCTCCTTCCCTCCTTCCCTCCTTCCCTCCTTCCTTCCTTCCCTCCTTCCCTCCTTCCCTCCTTCCCTCCTTCCCTCCTTCCCTCCTTCCCTCCTTCCCTCCTTCCTTCCCTTCTTCCTTCTTCTTTTGGTCATCATAAACCAACAAAATAGAATTGTGTTAATTGCAAGGCTGTGTGATCTACCATATAGAAGGATTTTTTAAAGCATGTCTACACTGCCTCATAGATTGTTTGTCAAGGGAAGGATGGCAGTTAATAGTTGAATGAATCAGTTGTGAGAAACCTCATGGGGGTTTCTCTGAACAAAGTGGATCATTCTTTATCCATAGGCTTTATAAAAAGGACAAAGTTTGAATTGGTCATGGTGGGTGTTCTCTTTTTAGGGTAAGCTCCTTGAAGGCAGTGATTTTTGACTTTCTATGTCTCGCTAATACTTGACAGCATTTATGCTCTGGCTCATAGCAATAAATGCTTGTTTATCTTTCTTGCATTTACCACGTGGTAATAAATGCTTATTGATTTATCTTTTCAACAGAAATTCTCTCCTAGTGGATATGTAGAGTTGGACATCTTGGAAAACCAAAGCCCCGAGAAGTCAAAATTGGGATAGCTAAGAGAGTGATAGATTAATTCCATGGTAGGCTCAAGTGGTTGGTTCCATGTTTCCAATCACAATTTCCTCACAAGAAGGGGGATATATCAAAGCTTCTTAAACTGTGGGTTACGACTCTAGATAGAGTCACAGTTGAATGTGGGGTATTTTGATAATTTTAGCAACAGTAAAAGGTACCAAATCTGCCAAGAATGAATTCTTTATGCTAAAATAAACAAAGCCATCCCTTTCATTAGTATGCAAACTTACTTTTGTCATAAATGGCAAAGTCTGTATATGTGTGTGTATACATACACACACACACAATATAAGAATTGTTTTGAAATGAAAATCTCTATGCTTTATTATCTGTAAATGTTTGATTTGTATGCCTATTTTGTATATCTGTATATTTGGGATTGGGTAAATTTTCTCAAGTGAAAGGGGGTTGCAAGTGGGAAAGTTTTCAGAAGCCCTGGGATATATGATACCGAGGAAATCCATGATGATAAAATGTATATGGATATCATGGTAAGACTAAGGTGGTAGTGGGTGAATAGTTCTACCATCTGTTGGTACCTACAAAAGGTAACAAGTCCTATAGGAAGACCTCCAGAACACAGTGTCTTTTTAGGAAGATTTTTTGAAATATGGACATGGCAAGGGCATGGATGAAGCGGATATCCATATCAGCCGAGGGAATACTCTCTGAGATCACAGGTCTATATTACTGATAGTAAGGCTGATGAATATTTTTGACACACCAGGAAAAAATGTATGTATTTTCAGAGCTCTTTGTTTTTGCAAACAGCACTGAAGTTTGTTTCATGCAGAGTTCCAAATTTCACTGCAAATATATTTTTAAACGATGTTGTAGGCAAAATTATGCCAGTCAGAGAATCCCATGGGGGAATTGATCCTGGGTTGTTGCTGTAGATGAAAGAACCATTGCCCTCTTCTAACATTTTTTAAAAACCCTATAAGAAAATTTGTGTGTATAATGTTTAGAGAGTTATAGACTAAATGCAGTCTTTGAACTCATCCTCCCTAGGCAGAATTGATGGGCTGGACTGCTTTTTGTTTTCAAAACTGATCTATGTTTTGCTGATTGAGTAAGTATAGTGCATTTAATTGATCTCTTGAGATTTTATGATGTGAGTCAAAGAGATAAAATGAAAAAAATATTGCTTTAAGAAGCTGGTACATTAAAAAACAACAACAAAAACCCTCAAATACTTGGGAAAGTAGAAGTCTGCTTCCACTCCTGAATGCACAGAAAACATTCAGCTATGTTTCAGTAAGCAGGAGAGGAGATGAGCATTCTAGCTTTCATCTTTGCTCCTGATTTCCAAGGATGTGAGCAGAGAGAGCATGCACTGGAGTGTGGTTCTGCCTTTCCAAATCTCGTAGGTTCACGATCGAAGCCTTATCACTTTTGTCCTCATTTCCTGGGAAGCTTTTTTGATGATTGAAGAAAAGTCATTAGGGACTGCTTTTGGGTACAGGGGTTCTTGTAGCATCACTTAGTCCTGGCAGATGCCTTTGTCTTTCATATATAAATAGAAAAGTGGATATGACAAAGGTTGGCTATCAATCCTTCTTCTACTCTGGAGAAAAAATCACTAGCTAAAAAGCCCAGTTCTGTTAGAATTAAGAATGATTTTTTAAAAAATCTATTTTTGATTTTTTTTAATGGCCACAGAGCTATTCTCTAGAACAGCAGATGGAAACATTGACGCAGAGCGGCTGGGTTTTTGATCTGCTGTTCTGCCCCTTGCTCAAATTTTGTAAAAAACAAAAAACAAAAAAATCTTTTTATCATCTATCTGCCTGGAAAATGAGGACAGTCATTTACTTTTGTGATTTTTAAAAACAGATTTCCATTTCAAGAGTATTAAAAATCCAGGAAAAAGAAACAGTGATCTAGCCCAAAGCAGGCCGCCTCAGCTTTGCTCTTGCTACACTTTGCAAGGGCTCAGTTAATCTTGGTGGTTGTACTGTAATCATGGGCTTTGGGAGGGATCAGGAGAGGTTGGCTGGATCATTGCTCTGGCATCAGGTGGGATTGCATTTAACCCACTACAAACAGATGGAAATCTGTGGGGGTTTTCAAGGTTCCTGGGGAAAGAATTTCCCATATCTCCTTGCTAGTAGGAAAGTTTTCCTTCTGTTTTTTTGGAGAGACCCAAAGTCCCAGCTCAGTGGCAGTTCCTTCATCCCAGTACCCCCAGCTGCTAGATTCACGCAGAATCTCTCTGTTTCTAGACGTAATATTATAGAAGAAGAACTAGAAGGGACCCTAGAAACCAGCTAATTCAAATCCCCCATTTTTTAGATAAGCTTAGATTTGAGAAAGTAACTAGTCTCTTTCTGTAGCTATTGTGTTTACTTCTCTGTTGGGCCATTTCTCCCCAATGGGACATAAACTCATCGAGAACAGCTGGCACCAGATGCCTATTAAGTGCTTGTTGAATTGATACTGTAAACCTGTTCAGGTGTTATTTTTGTTTGTTTGTTTGATTGATTGTTTTCCTGACTTGAGATGTAGACTGACTGTCACTACCCTCTATGTCAGAGGCACCTCAGATTAGGGCAGCTAGGTGCCCCATCAGATAGTACCAGACCTGGCGTCAGGACAAACACGTTCAAATTACTGGCTGTGTAACCTTGACCAAGTCACGTAACCCTGTTTGCCTCAGTTTCCTAATCTGTAAAATACTGATAATAATAAGTACCTCTCTGCCAGGACCATTGTGAGGATCAAATGAGATATAATAATTATAAAAGCTTGCTTAGCACAGTACCAGACACATAGTATGCACTGAAAAAAAGTTGTTATTGTTGTTATAAAGGAATTCATGTCCAGATAATCATGCTCTGTTTTGTATTTCTTGCCTTTTCCTGTTGATGTCACTGAGGTTTTGGCTTGGATAGTGGCTCCCATTTGCCGGGCACTTCTGAATTTCACTGTTGTCTTACAGCTGTGCTAGTCTCTCTGGCAAAGACTGGCCAATTCCTTGGTCAGTTTATTTATGCAAACATCCCGGCCTAGGAGTGGCCCTTGTGGTCAGGCCCAAGGATAGTGGTGGTGGTGGTGTGTGTGTGTGTGTGTGTGTGTGTGTGTGTGTGTGTGTGTTAGTGGCTGAATCATTCTACCCCTCACAGGTAATTTATCTCTGCTTTCAACTACCTAAACCTGGGAGGTAAGGGCTACTCTTTGATCGACAGTTGAGGAGACTGAGGCAGATTGGTGACTTATCCAGGATCATACAACTACTAAGACCAATTTTACTAGCAGCTCTTCCTGACTCCAGACCCAGCTCGCTTTCCCTAGTTGTATCACCTAGTTGGGGGAGGGAAGGGAAGAGCGTATTGACTCACTTGGGTAGAATATGTCTTTCCAGTTATTTAGTACCTTTGAGCGTGCCAGATTGGAGTGAATCAGAAAGCCTCACTTAAGGTAGATTGCAGGGATTTCTTCCTCTCAGAGCTATTAGCTTCCACTCTCTCAATGAAGATTAGATTACTCTGATAGGCTTTGTCCTTGCTGAAGTCAGGCTGCAGTACCCAATGCCTTGTTCTTCTCAGAGCCAGAAGGGAAGGAGGATATATATTTATTAAGCATCTGTTGTGTGCCAGGCACTGTGCTAAGAACTTCACAGATATTATCTCCTCCTCTTTCCTCCGCTCTATCCTTTCTTCAGCTATACCTAGATATGGCTGCCATTAGAACACAGTTCCTTTTTCCTAGCAGCTTCCTGGTGGTTTCTTTCAGGTCCAGGAAAATATATTCCTCCGGTAGGGATAGGCTAGAATATTGAAAATGCTGTTTCTGCCACATCATGGAAATCTCACCCAGTTTACCTGTCTGCTACTTCTGATGGACCATAGTGACAGGAAAATGAGACATCTAACATCAGACCAGGTATAATGCTATTTGGGCCACATTTAGTCCCACTAAACATATATCTTTTCAAAGAGTATTGGAGTGGCTTATGACCCAAGTTGTATATAACTATCTCAGGGTCCGAGAATCTGTGCACATGGTTTAGAAAATAAAACTCAAGTGTGTGTCTTATGAACCCAAATAATGATAAGGTTTATGGAGCCTCATCCTCCCTAAGAGTGATCGTGATCTTACCGGTTTTCTGGGGCTCAACTCTGATATCAAAATGACGGTCAAATTACCTGTGATTATCACCAGAGATTTTTTCTAGCTTCTTAAACATTCTCCTTTTTCTCTAGTCAGTCCTGAATACCTCAGCAAAAATTGCTTTATTGAAGCAATGAGTATTTTTTGAAAACATTTTAATTTTCGGTGAAATTTACAGTAAAACCAACAAACAATTTAGCATACAGAGTAGAACAAGAAAGAGGATTGAATCAGAAACTAGACTTGTTACTGTTTATTTTTAAGAATCGTATATTACATTTAAAAGAGAATATATTAAAATTGGTCTATTTGTGTCTATTTTGTGTTCTATCCATTAAAAATGTTTTCAAGATTTTTTGATGGCAGATCTGTCTTTAAAAAAGCAAAAAGAAGCTTCACTTGTGGCAAATGTAAATATTTTTGATCATCAAGATAGATCAACCCAGTGGCCACATCTAAAGATACGTATCTCATTTCACATCTCTATTACCTCTTTACCAAGAGATGGGACGTGTGTTTTGAAGTCAGTTATCATCTACTTTGATCAGAGCTCTGAGATGTTTCAAAGTGGTTTTCCTTCATAGCATTGTTATGGTCACCATGTAAATTCTCTTCTGGTTCTTCTAATTCCTTTTTATATCAATGCATTTATGTTTTTCCAGGTTTTAGCATTCATTTTCTTGATCATTTTATACAGTATAACCACATTCCATTATATCTCTGTATCACGGTTTTATACATTTTATTATAATGAAAAAACCACTCTCTATATTATATTTATGGGGGTCCTTTCCCTCTGTCCTTGATCTTTTTGGGCATTTATGGCTGCCAATAGTTTTACTAGATTAAAGAGTATAAACAATCTAGTTATTTTTTTTTTGAGAATAGTTTCAAGCTATTTTTCAGAAGGGATGAAGCAATTCACAATTGCAACAACTAACAGTACACTAGTGTGCCTGTCCACACCTGCTGTAACAATTGCTGTTTCCCCTTTTGTCTATTTGTTCATTAGTCCAATAAATCATTTACCCTTTAGAATCTTCCAGTATCTCCTTAGTGGCTTGTTTATAGTTCTACAGCTCTCATTCTCTAATTAAGCTAAGTGACAATTTATTAAGCAGAGTAAATGCAGAATAGATTGCTTTTATATGTATTTATAGATTCAGTCTCTCCCATCTAACCTTGTGAGGCTTTATGTCTTGCTACCATTTTTTCATGTCTTGATTTTTCCTGTTCTGGAAAGGGATGATCTTGGGGATGGAGGTGATCTAGTCCAGCCCCATCATTTTGCAGATGAGGAAACTCAAGCCCAAGGACTTGACAAATGGGTAAGAAGTCAGAAAAGCCTGAACCAGGGTCCTCTGACTCAGGATGCCTGCAGAATAACCATTGGTGCATGAGAGTGTAGCAAGTTAAAAAAAAAAAAAAAAAAAAAACTTAATGGATAATAGCTCTTTACTCAGCTGAGGACTATATGAGAGGTTGTTTATAGTAGGAACACTTTCCATAGACTATGTAAAATTCTGTACTCTTTCCCAGGATATTCCTGTTTCTAGAAAGTGTACTGAATTTGTTTGAGAATGGACTGTTCTTACAGGGATTGCTTTTTCTTTCTTTCTTTGCAGTTGTCTATGAACACAGATCAAGACTAGAAAAATCTTTACAGAAGGAAAGACTTGAACACAAGAAAGCAAAAGAAGGTAAAAGCACTTTTTTCATTTGGCTCTAATATAGTGGTCCTCACGCTGTTTAAATAGGGGCCAGTTCACTGTCCCTCAGACTGTTGGAGGGCCGGACTATAGTAAAAACAGAAGCTCACACTGTCTCCGCCCCTCAGCCCATTTGCCATAACCCGGCGGGCACATAAACATCCTCAGTGGGCCACATCTGGCCTGTGGGCTGTAGTTTGAGAACCCCTGCTCTAATGTATTGCTAAGTATTCTAATATTTGATATGTTGGCTTTCCATTTATTTGTTTTGGGGTCTTATATCTGAAATTGGCCCAAGGTCATTGTCAGAAAGTAGACCTACTAGGTTCATTCTTAAACTAAGAATTAAAGGAATCAGGATTAGAATATACAACTGTGAGGTTCTAGTCTAATATAGAGTCCTTCTAGCTAAACTTATTTTTCAAAGTTTTACTATAACAGGGAGTGACAGTTTTGCAACCAAAAATGTTGTTGGCTGGGCCCTTGGATGATCTAGTCCATCATTACATCTGTGCTCAGAATTGACTTGTCATGTTTAGTACAAGTAATAAGTTTTTCCTTTGGCAGAAGCATTTTTGTTTGAATGTCCTTTGATTGCACATGTGCTTTAGTTGAATCTGATCATTATTGCTCAAATGCACAGAGCAGTTCTGCTATAAGAAGCGATTGTATAAATGCCTTTTATTTTTTAATGAAAACTTTTCAGAAAGCATAGCTCCCTTTGGGACTTTTGCCATTTCAGCCACATGGCATTTCCCATTTTCTTATGGTCAGCCTAAGACTCAAGGTCATAAAAGTTCTTGCTGTTCTTTGGTAACTTGGAATGGTAGATGACAAATGTCGTTAGTTGGAATAGTTTATTAAAGCCTCCAGGTTGTCTTCTGAATATTAACAGTTTTTTAAAGTTTTCAAGGTGTTTAAAAAATAGCACTTAATCCTCAATAGGAGGTAGATATTATTCTTTACTTCATTTTAAGTCTAAAGTTTAAAGTGCATGGTAAATTTTTGAGGAAAACAATGTACTAGCTTTCTGGTTTTGTGATTCTGAATGATTTTATGGAGCCATCTAGTGGACAATAAAGCTTAAGAACCGTTAAGGACTTTTTGATGGCTCGATGTGGGGTGGGCTGAGCTGGCCTTCCAATCTTGAATGATTTTATGGTGCCATCTAGTGGCTCTTGATAAATCATTTTGTTTCACTTTCTCTAATAAAATGACAATTAATCCCTGAGATAATTTGCTTTTTTTTTTAATGTTGGAGAATGTTTTGATTTTTTTTTTCCCCAGATTTTTACGTCAGTAGAAAAGAAAAAAAATTAGTTTCCTTCAAATTAGTAACAAAGCTAGCTTGACAAAACTGCCTTAAGGAAGTGGTTTTTTAAAAAAAATGTAGAATCTTTTCTAGGGCTTTATGAGATGAGCATTTTTCCACTTAGACTGGCATCATAAAACATCCCAGCACTCACTGCCTATTTATATGTCTCTCTTCTTTTTTTATTTCCTAGATTTTTTGGTTTATAAATTAGAAGCACAAGAAACACTAAATAAAGGAAGGGTAAGTGTTTGAGTATGAGTGTCTGTGTGTGCTTCAGTTAATAAGAATGTTTGGTATGCAGCCATTGGTACAGGAAAAGCCAGAAAATTTATTTCATTTCAATCACATAAAGATTTATCCAGTGCCTACTATATGAAAGGCACTAGGGATAACATGAATAAGTGGCCAAATGAATAGTCCGTGCCTTCAAAAAACTTATATTCAACATTTCCTTGGGGCAAAGGAAAAAAAATTCTGAATCTAAGAAAATAGCATTAATAATAATAATAATAATAAAAACTTTGTTCACTACTTGAGTTGGAAGTTCTTGAGTAGTTAGTAGTTTGGGTGAATGATAGTCACAGGAAAATCCCCTCCAAGACTACCAGGTACTCTGTTGCTACTTGACTGGCCCAGTTTCAATGTTCTAATCAAACTATTATTTCCTTGACTGTGGATAACGATGGGTAGTTCTGTGCAACATGGGCTCAGGACATCCATAGTGTAGGAACTTATGGTGTGCAGACTCTGGGAAACTGAGACTTGCTCTTGATCCAAAAGGTATTAAAAGACCTATTTAAACTTGAGTTTTCTTGACTCCCAAATTTTACCTTTTATGCACTATGCCATTTTGGCTTACCTGAAAAACAAAACCAAACAAAACAAACTCAGAGCAGTAATTGTAAGAAGAAAATGAAATGTGTGATTTATGTGTTGCTTGATGTAGTTATGAAAGGCTAGGCTAGAGATAATTAGGTTAAAGAGAGAGGAAGAAAGCAAGATAAAAAAATAAACTCTGAAAGTTGATAATGTGCTCGGGTGCCATTTTTAGGCAGGCGAGTCCCAGATGCTGAGTCTTACACATTTGGGATCATTCCATTTTGGAAGCTCAACCTCCCTGGATAACACAAAATGTGAATTTTCTTGGACATTGTTAAAGATAGAGTAGCTCTAAAACATGTCAGATTGTTTCCAATCTCTGTTTATTAATTAAAAGAGGGACACTTAGTGTTTGAATAACCTTAGTTATGTGGCTGTAAATTTTTATTTTCAGACTCTGGGTCTATTAATGTAGAAGCCAGATGTAAGTTGGCTTGGTCACTTCCATCATGTGAAAGTCTTGGCAGTTCTGGGAATAAGTTTGGCTGAGCTCATGGGCAGTTCTCCCCTCCCTACCCCTGGTCTCAACAGAATGGAATGATTTCAAGCATCACCATTTTCTCCTTACATCTTGACCTGAGTCTTGAGCCAATTATCGCCATAAGCTTTTTCCGTGTATTTTTAGCAAGGCCATTACTGTCTATTAAGTGTGTTTCCAGTACATCCTGATAGAATGTCAATTCCTTGAGGTCAGGAATTTTAGTTTGTTTCTTCTCTTCATATCCTCCTTATGTCTAAGGCTGGACCCAGCAGGTGCTGAATAATTGCTTGTTGCTGAACTGAGTTTGAATCCTAGTTCTTCTTCTTGCCACTTCTTTCACCTGGGGAAAGACTCTTCACTCCTGAGCCTTATTTGGTTCATTTGTGAAATGAAATAGTTAGGCCTGTTCCATACATAAAACAGGTTCATGGATTTTGAGCTCAAGAGACTTCAGCGTCCACTCCTCCAACCTCCTCATTTTACAAATGAGACTCAAAAAGGTTACATTGCCTATCAAGGTCACTCCTTCAGGTAGCAAGCAACGGAGGCTATAATTGAAACCAAGTATTCTGAGGACTTCAAATCCAATACTGACTTTGACTCTGGCTCCATTTTTTTCATCACTTAAATATGACAGCCATACCTGACCCTTTGAGCTTTACTGCTAGCATGAAATAAAGAGACACTCTGTTCTAGTCCTGAATTCAATTTAGAAGCAAAATCATTCTCTTAACAGCTCAAGGCTGAGTTTCACGTGAGCAGATCTGGTGGCTTTGCATTGACTTTTTTTTTTTCTTCTTCAATTTTACAGCAAGATTCTAACAGTAGATACAGTGCATTGAACGTACAACATCAGATGCTGAAAGTGAGTATTTGATAAAACATGGCCCTTAAAAATGGCCCCTCTCAGTGGGTGAAGGAATGAATTAGCTGCTGCTTAAGATCATTAGTGATGCTGTTGCATGGAGTGATTAAGGGAAAGTTGGAGAAGATCAATGGGCACGAATCTGTGGTAGATAAAATGGGACGTGGTGGGAAATGTTGCATGCGCCTCAGGCCCCTCTCTGTCATTTCTGAGCTAAACTCTCCATATTTAGCTTATTTTATCTTTCCTCATAATTCGAGCATCAAATCCCCTCATCCTTATTACTGTCCTTGACATCGATTCAGGTTTTTTGTTTTACACTTATTGTTCCCCGTGGTGGGCTTTCAATGTACTCTTCTGGACAAAATTGTCATCCATTTAGCAAAGTATGCAGAGCTCTGTTAAAATGAACTTCAGGGTACACAGTCCTTAATGTGCTTACTTTGTGCTTACTAATATGCTTAATTTGTGCTCAGAGATTCCCTTTCTCCAGTCCTTTTGCAAAATTCATTCATTTACATCAGGAGGGAAAATTGTGGGTATCTCACCAATAGAAGTGACCTTTTTCCCACCAAAGGACATTCGTGGTGACACACAAACCATGAACTGCAGCCATTAGATTTGTATTTCCTCTTCACCTGAATGTTGAAGGTTGGAAAAGAAGTACAAAAAACTCTATTGAAACTGAAACCTCGGATTTTTCCTGAGGGTATATCAGGTGGATTAAGTCACACCATTCTTTGAGAGAGGATTGCTGAATGCAGTGGGATTACTATCAGTTGAGAGCATGGGGCAGTAAAAGCTCTCACAGACCTGTAGAACCTATCAGTGTTGCCAGTGAAAATGAACCCCAGGGGAAACATCCTTGGCATTTACAATTTGTGGTGCCAAATAAAGCAGAAGGTGGGGGAGGAGAATTTGAGAGTGAATTGGTAAGGTGATGGAGGTACTATGGAACATGGAGAGAGGATATGCAGACTTCACTATATGTTATTGATAGTTTTCTGGTACCCCAGATATCTCAGTGATTCTAACTTTTTCCTGGTCACCCCCTTAGAACTTCAGAGATTTAGCAAACATCATATTTTTACGTGTCAGTTATTTGTTGGCCTTAGTTCCAACACATTTTTCTGGTTCAGAGATGTGGAAGGGAAAGGTTGGGCAGAAAGAAAAAACCTCGTCCATGGCTGTTCTCCCAAGGATTGGATTCAGGGTAGTTTTTGTTGCATTCCCTCTTGCTGTGAGCTAGAATCAGGGCAGCAGAGGACAAGTTCTCAGAAACACGCCATATTCTACCCCCACCATGTTTTCATGGTTCATATTTTTTCATTTGCAGAGTCAGCATGAGGAGCTAAAGAAGCAACACAGTGACCTAGAGGAGGAACATCGAAAACAAGGCGATGACTTCAGCAGAACCTTTAGTGACCACAAGCAGAGATACCTCCAGCTTCAGCAAGAGAAGGAGCAGGAGCTGTCTAAGCTAAAGGGTATTTCAAAGTGGAGGGGGAAATGCTTCATTCTGGGCTCTTTAATAATAACTAGCATTTATATAGCCCTTTACATAATTATATCATTGGAACTTCACAAAAACTCTGTGAAGTAAGTGCTATGATTCTCGTACCCATTTTACAGATGGAGAAAAGGCTAAATGTTTTACTGAAAGTCACAGAATTAGTATCAGAAGCTGGATTAGAATTCAGGGTTTAACTTTAGGTCTGGCATTCTATCCTCCTGGCTACCTGCCTGCCCTGACTCCTATGAGCTTTCAGGTTGGTTACACTAATCAGCAGAGCTTGAGACTTTTAGTTAGTGTAGAGAGCAAAAGTGTTGGCTCAGCTCAGTCTCCTCATCTTTAACACCCTCTTTTCACAAAAAAAAATACAGTCCTGAAAGTTGCTCTGTCCCTCTTCTTATTAGAGAACTTTCTTTCTTTTGGCCCTCTCATTTTTTCCCATGTATTTCTCCCTTTCCTCTTTTAATATCAGTGGTGTGGGGAGCCCCTCTTCTGCAGCTTAGCATCTGCTGGGCAGCCTGGTCCAGTGAAAAGGGCAAGGCATGGGAAACTAGTGTCTCTTGCTTCCCATTCTGGCTGTGCTGCTCACTCCCTGCCTGGAGAACCTCAGGCACTTCAGCCAACCATCTGGCCCCAGTTCTGTCATATGTAAAATGAGAGGCTAGAAATGATGACTTTTAGGGTCTCTTCAAGTTCCATATCTATGCGCTTTAGGACACTGAGAGATAATGGTTATGGTCTCACAGCCAGCGTCCTGTGTAAGAGACTGGAGTTTAGCCTTGATCATCCCTGCTACTAGGTTATTTCTGCTTAATATAACATACTCCTTTTTAATACTTCTATAGCCTAGCATAGTGTGTGTGCGTGTACACATATGTATATGTGTATATATATGTATGCATAGTGTAGATGATTTTATGTATATATAAATATATAAGCACATGTAAATATCTATGTGTACATATAGATATTTATATATGCACATATATAATGGATGCATACACATATATGCACATATATATATATATATATATATATATACATATATATATATATACATATACATTATATATATTTAAAATGCATGAATCAAGGATCTTTTCATTTTTGGCAGACAATAACCAGAGTATTTCCTGTGAATCAGCTTCTGGAGCTATCAACCTCTCTAATATTAGATTAGATTGTTGGTGGCCAAGTTCACATTCCATCTCTCTTCTTGACTTGGTCTTGCTCTATTTCTAAATTCTGTCTGGGATAAGTGCATGTTGCAAATAGCCACGAAAATAGATTTTTACATTCGAAAGGGATATATAGGTTGGTGAGGAGAGTTCCTTATAAGGACAGATAATACTTGACCTTGGCTGCCCTGGTAACATTTCAAAAGACTCTCCTCTATCTGTAAAGGTAGAGATGGAGGATTTGCTTTAACTAGGCGCAAAGCAGCATGGGAATAGAGTAGATAAAAGCTGGTCTGGGTTCAGACCATCCCTAGCCAGGCATTTGACCCATCAGCTAGCCATTCTTTCTCTGTGTAAGTTGAGGAGCAGGTTCCCAGCTATATCAGTAGACAGAATTTCTTCACTAGAAGTATTATCTACCTATGAAATTGCAAGTTGAGTTGTTGTTTTGTTTTGTTTTGTTTTTTGTAAAACGAATAAATTGATATATATTAAAACAGATCATTTACCAAAAAAAAGGGAAGATGACCTAAGAATTGCTTGAAGAATCTGCTCAGAATCTAAAGGGAAAGGAAAGACCACCTAATTAGTCCAAATATGAACAATAATTTTTTAACATAGCCTTTATTTTGGTTTTCTTAATGTTTATTATTTGCTTTACATGTGAAACTTGTATTTTGAGACCAAGGAGAATATGTATGGATGACAATGAGAAATGCCCCTCAAAAATAAATATGGCTGCTTCCTTCAATATAGAGATCATGTATTTAAGACCAGCAGATACCCCTATTTTGGGTTTCGAGGTGAATCTTTGCCAGTTATCTTTATGTGGAGAGTAGTTTTTCCTATGTATCTGATCTATAGAGAAACCAAATCTTAAACAAGTTAGCAGAATTTTGTGCTGTATGAGATGTTAAAATAACTTCATGACATAACTTACTGTGTGCATGTTTTGTTTTGTTTTTTTTCTAAAATAGAAACCGTTTACAATTTGCGAGAAGAGAATAGACAGCTAAGAAAAGCCCACCAAGACATGCACACACAGCTTCAAGATGTGAAGGTAAATGCAGTCAAACTCTGAGTCTTTTGGTTGTTTTTCTTCTTAGCATTATGGAGCATACACGCCCAAGAAGCACCTGTTTAGTAACCTGAGGATCCTCTGGAAAAGGCAGCCCAAGAGGTCATGCTACACAATCATGGGCTGAAGGAACCAAGGAGGTCTCAACTGCCTGGGGAGATGTGACAGCTTGAATGGGGATTGAGGGCTTGAAGGGTCATCCTATGGTTAGAATTGTAGGGAGCTCAGAGGTCCTCTATCCAGCCCCTCAGATGAGGATGAGGAAGAGGAAGCCCAAGAGAAGAAAGTCTTTGTTTGGTCCTTCCATTGGTCATGAGAGTCAGAAGCAGGAATCAACCCTTGGTCTTTGGACCCAGGCCTGGAACTTTTGTTCACTTGAGCCACAGAGGCCAACCCGGATACAATGGGTAGAAGTGGCAAAGAAGCAAATTTAAGTTTGATGTAAAGACAAAGCTCCTCCCCCCAATGAGTATCCTCATAAATTTAGAGTTGGACCTCAGTGCTATCAAGGCCAGACCTTTTATTTCCCAGATGCAGGCACTGGACTCAGAGATACTAAAGAATTTGTCCATGGTCACAGGAGATTGGCAAATGTCCAGGGTGGGGATGGCCTGGTCTCTCTGACTACAACCCTGATCCCTGTACTGTGGAGTGTCCAAGTGGAATGAGTGATTCGGGAAGTCATGGGCTGCCATTTTGTGCAAAGGCTGGAGGGCCACAAGATGTTATAATGGGACCTCCTTTTCAGCTGTAGCTTTGGCTTGATGGTTGTGTTGCTGAAATACGTTTCAGCTCTAAAACGTCAGCTATCCCTGGGCTTATGGCTGAGCTTTGCATTTAGGTGAGATCAATACAACCAAAACCCATTTGGTTCTTTTGCCTCTGCTGTAGAGTTTCATCATTGCTTTCTTATTGCTTGAGAGCCTCGGGGAGCTTGTCGTACTAAATGGTCATTTCTGGTTATACAGAAGAAAAATGTGCTAAGCAGGAAATTCAACATCAGTGTGAACGTTCCTGAAGTGATGAGGTTACACTGTTGGAGTCAAATCAGTCCTTGTGGGGAAAAGGGAAGAAGGAATTGTTCAAGTCTTGTGCCCAAACACAGTTGATAGGCAGGTGCTGGTTGGATTTCTTTGAAGGGGACTTAGGACCACTTTGCACAGTATTTTGTGCATAAGAATAATTGAGAACTCTGCTTAACACTTTACAAGTTAAGTTCAATTGTTGATTAAACACCTACTTTGTGCCCGGCACAGTGCTAAGTGCTGAGGATGCGAAAATAAGCAAAAGGCTGTTGCAGCTCTTCAGGAGCGCAGTCTAATGGATGAGACAACATGCAAATAACTAGGTAGAAACAAGCTGTAAATATGATCAACGTGATTACTGACAGAGAGAAAGCATTGCATAAAGGGAGCGTGGCAATAGCTTCTTGTAAAAGCAATAGTTTATATCCACATCCTGAGGTGGGGAAGGCTCTGCGTCCTCCACACATGACCTTTCAAGTGAAAGAGAAGAGGTTCTGTTTTGTGCAAATGTGCCTTGCTTTATATATTAAAAAAAAATTTCTGAAAAAATCAGCATCAGTGAAATTAATCAGAATTGAGTTCTAGTTGTGTGGTCCATGTTAGAAGAAATCTAGGTCATTACATTGCACTTCTTCAAGAAGAATGCACAGACCCCTGGGAACTTCACCCCAAAATTATCCTCCTACATTTGGACACATCTCCAAGGATGTGTCCTTTAGTCCTGATGTGGCCTTTGCTTTTAGGAGTGCATTATGTTAGCAATCCCAGGCACAAGCCAGAGTTGTTCATGAGAGATCACAAGCTCCTAGGTTCAGCATGAGAAGGAACCTTAAAGACCATCTAGTCCAGGGTTCCTAGGTTTTAAGGGGTCATGGAGCCCATCTGATGAAGTCTATGCATCTCTTCTCAGACTCATGATTTTAAAAAAAATATTATTCATCATCAAAGGAAATGCTGAATTTCAGTCAGAGGTTGGTGAAAAGAAGGATGTAATTTCCCCTCCCAATACAAATTCATTAATCCCTCATAAATCCATCCATAGATCTTCCTCAGAGCTCTGGGTTCACCCTTTTCTAGTTTCTAGACCATCTCTAGTTTTTATAGATAACGATCTCAGAGGCAAAGTGACTGATGAGGTCACACAGCTAATACAATGGTGAAGTTGAGATTTGAACCCAAAGTCTTCACATTTCACATTTAACTGGTGTCCCCAGCTGTTTCTGTTTTGGTTTTGATTTCATATTCTGTCTGTAGTCTTACTGACTGTCAGAATCTCTAAGTCTTAAGAATATAGACCAATGTAAATTGAACTAGAGAGGGACCCCAAAGTCTTCACATTTCACATTTAACTGGTATCCCCAGCCATTTTTATTTTGGTTTTGATTTCATATTCTGTAGTCTCACTGATTGTGTTCAGAACTCTCCAAGTCTTACAACAAAAGTATAGACCAATACAGATTGAACTAGAGTTAGTTTTTTCACTGGGGGATTTTTTGGGGGGGGGGGGAATGGGGAGGTGTTGGAGGGGGTGCTGAAAAGCCAGTTTGCAAAGTTGAGCACAATGTTTGGTCTTGTAATGATCAGCTGGAGAAAGATGTGCTTTGAGATCTTAAAGCTCAACATGTAAAAATTCTTTCTTTATGTAGCAACAGCATAAGAATTTACTCACCGAGCACGAACAACTAGTAGTGACTTTGGAAGACCACAAGAGCGCGCTAGCTGCTGCGCAGGTTAGGATGTGGCAGCCTCTAACGGATGGATTCTTTTCAAAGCAGCTTCCTTTTCTGAATTCCTGTATGCATGTAACCTCTTGCAATGACTCTCCCATGAGCTGCAGCGTGGGCTAGCCCAACTCTGTACCCATCCTGGAGAATTATGCATGCGTAAAGGTTTCCAGCTCTCTTTTCTTCACTGCCCCCCCCCCCCTCCTCTGCAGAATGAACGAAGCTAACCCCCGTGGCGGTGCCTTTGTCCTGGGGGTGCTGTGGGTATCACTGAATCGATAGGCAGGAGGAGCAGGTCAAGCCCTTGTCTTGCCTTCTTGTTCTAAGACGTGAAATTTTCATTAACTCCCCTTTTAAGATCTATTATGTTCAAGAGACCCGAGAAATTATCTACTTTTGAGGGGGTATTTTCTCCCTACTGTGCAGATGATTTATGATCATTAATACTCACACTGATGTTATTAGATTCAAGGATTGTACTTTGTTCTGACTTCGTAAATCTATTAACTTTGAAAGCAAAAGCCAAGAGCTGCAGAGACTTCTTAGCTTTGAGAGGAAAGCTTGAATTAGTTGCCATGCGGGGTACTGCAGTGAGGGGCAGTATTAGAATTAGAAATGTACCTGAATGGAGGGGCCGATATATCTCTGGATCTCCCATTTAGCTCAGGAAAGAAGCAGAATGTTGAGCTGGGGGACAGGGGGAAGGAGTGTCAGCTGATCTCTAGGAAGCAGGAAGGAGCTAACAAAAGGATAAGGGACTAGAAATAATTTTTAAAAAATATGGAGATCATGCTTACAATGGAGAGGCTTCTTTTTGCTTTTCTTATACTCTTTTTCAGAATGTGGCAGATAAGGGAGAAGCAGAAATGCTAGACACAATCTTGCAGAAGATGCTGCTACATGTAATGGCCCCCCCTCACCTAATTCCAGAAGTTATCTGTGTGTGCTGATTTTTTTTTAAGTTAAATTAGGTTGACTTTAAGAAAAGTCCCCGTCATTTAACTCCTCAGAAAGGGAAATCCTGCTAAGGCGAGTGGGGAATGGAAGAGGGATGAATATGTCATCCTTGGTGTAAAACCAAGGCCCACTAACTTCTGATCTTTTCTTCTCTCTTTTCTATTCCCTGTACTTCTCTCTAACAAAAGGGCCTTATGAAAATTTTGCTTGTTCATCCTATTACTTTGGCCCTTTCACATTCATTCCTCAAAACTTTCTTTCAATTCAACATTTAAAAGACATGTTCTGTGTCCCAGACACTGTATTAATTGTTGAATATACAAAGAGAAATATGAAAAAGTCCCTGACCTCCAAGAGCTTATATTCATTTGGGGGTCATAAACATTCAACACATAATAATGTTCTGTAAAGCCAAGAATGGAGTTTGTACTTTATCCTAAAGGAAATAAGGACTTTAGAAACTTCATAAACAGGGTTATATCCTTGCTTTGGCCCTTGCGTAGAAGCTATGTTGGAGAGGAATGGAGATGATTACTTTAGTCCAGGGATGAGGCAATGGAAGTTGGAAATAGGAGAAAAGGCAACAGGTGTTATGGAGGCAGAGATGACAGAATTTGAAAACTGATTGGATGTGGAGGGCAAAACTTAGGAAAGTGAATGATTGGAAGATTGGAGGACTGCTTCACAGAAATTTCAGAGTCAGGATACAGTGTGTTTCAGGAGGGGAAAGTCATGAATTTTCTTTTGACCATGATGAGTTTGAAGTACTGACATGTCATATAGGTGGGGATGTCTAGCAGGTTCTTGGTAATGGGGGCCAAAGCTCAAGTGAGAAACCAGGGCTGGTTAGGTAGATTGGAATAGTAGTAGAGAACAGTTGAAGTCATGGGAGGTGAGCATAGTGAAAGAAGAGAAGAGGGGGTGCAGGACAGAACCCTTGGTTAGGTACATTCATATATAAAGAGTCAAATGCAGATGGTGTTCTAGTTAAGAAAGTGAAAAGAGGGGGCAGCTAGTTGGTGCAATGGGTAGAGCACCAGCCCTGAAATCAGGAGGACCTGAATTCAGATTTGGCCTCAGACATTTAACACTTCCTAGTTGTGTAACTCCAATTGCCTCAGGGAAAAAGAAAAAGAAAAAGAAAGTGAGAAGAGGCCGCTGAACAGACAAGAGGAGAACCAGGAGAAAGCAGTATCCCATAAACCCAGGAGAAGATTTCTAAGAGAATGTAGTATGAGGAAAGATCACTGGATTTAGCAATGAAGAGATGATGAGTCACCTTAAGGTGGCTAATTCAGAGGCTGTGGTGCAAGGTGTTGAGCAATGAGTGGGAAGTGAGAAGGATGAAGAAATGAATATAGACAGCTTTATCTAGGAAGTTTGACTATGAAAGATAAAAGAGGAGGGCAACTTGAGGGAATGTTACAGTCAAGAAATGGAGATGTTCTGGGTATTTTTGCAGACAACAGAGTAGGAGTCAGTGATTAAAAGAGGGGTTGAAGTTTATAAAGAGAGGAGATAATCTAAAGTACATGCTCACAGAATAGATGAGAAGGAAAGGGAACTAAGGACATATGTATAATTGAGAGCAACTCAGGAACGTAAAAAAATTAGTGAGCCGGGAAAGGTAAAAAAAAAAAGGAGAAAACAGGCAGAAACTAGGTTGTTTAGATCCCAAGGCCAAGATTCATTGTCTCCTTTTGCCTGTGTTTCTAACTGTGTCTCATGCTTTCTCCACCTCCTTTCAGCACAAGTTGACTTGATATCACAAAATGTATTCACAATTTAAAATACCTGATTGTTTTCAATTGAAGAAAAGACCATTATGGATGATAGAAATGGATCGGCATTTGGCTAAGCATATTTTCAGTAGATTTTTATGTCGTAGTATAAGAATTATACAGCTGGCTCATTTATAAAAGTGGTGTTTATTAGAAAATAGAGGAAAATAGCAAGAATTCTGGCTTCTTTTGTATATAGCTTGGGAAATTAACATCTGTCTTCAATAATTTTTCCATGTTTTCCTTAGAGTTCTAATTTCTAATTTGCATGTACTCTATAATGGTGAAGCATGTCAAAATAAGACTGTCTAATGCATGGAAACCATCTGCATATTTTGCCAAACTGGAGTCTAGTTATGCTGCGTATGTGATGTCGGGAACTCAGATTCATAATAAGCTGCCTATAAATGACATATTTTTCCTCTTCTCAAATTCTACAATTTGCATCCAGACCCAAGTGGCTGAATATAAACAACTGAAAGATACGCTGAATAAGATTCCAAGCTTCCGAAAACCTGTGGAGGAACAAAATGTCATCCAGGAAGCACCTTCTCGCCAAGGTGATTTCACTGCCAAGGAGAAGAAAGTAATTGAGGAACCAAAGGAGGTAATAATGATGAATCCTGAAGAATTCTATTTTTTTCAATGAACAAACATTTATTTTTTTTCTATCTTACCACCCTTGAAAAGAAAAAAAAAATCCTCATAACAGATAATCATAGTTAAGCAAAACAAGTTCCCATATTGATCATGTCCAAAAATCCATGTGTCATTCTGATTCCTTTGAGGAGGTAAGTAGCATCTTTCATCACACTGTAATCCTGCCTGATCATTGCCTTGATCATAGTTATCAACTTGATTTTCTTTCCAATGTTGTTGGTTTTTATATAAATTGTCCTCCTCAATGGTAAATGTTTAATGTGTGGATTTTTGTTCATCTTTGACCAATCAGGTTACCATCTGAGTGAGGTGATTAGTTTTTGCCAAGTTTGCCTATCATCTCCAATCCAGCAAAAAAGGTTAAAAAAAAAAAATTAGGGTTGGGGCAGCTAGGTGATGCAGTGAATAGAGCACCAGCCCTGAAGTCAGAAGTACCTGAGTTCAAATCTGGTCTCTGACACTTAACACTTCCTATCTGTGTGACTCTGGGCAAGTCACTTAATCCCAAATGCCTCAGCCAAAAAAAAAAAAAAAAAAAAAAAACAAAAACAAAAAAAACCTAGGGTTGCAATAACAAGATAAAAGAATAATCTTTCAGAATGTTTAGTCTTTATCCATTGATTTTTACCTTTGCTCTTATCAATTTGTCATGATTTAAAGTTACCTAAAGCATAATTTAGTAATGCATGAGAGTGATCCAGTTAGTCTTTGAGCTGCTCCTCAATGTTTATACTTTTATTTCTTGAGATGCAATTTTTTATGGTAGTCATTACTGATGTTTGCCCTATTGATTTTAACAATCTTGTTTGGATTGGCGTATAGCAACCATTCAAGGGCATTAATTAATAAATTAATTAATAAAATTAAAATTTAACATCTCAAAGTGATGGAGTGAAAAGATCCGAGTTTAAATCCTGCTTGGATACTTACTAGCTTTGTGACCGTGCAGTAATTCACTGTCTCTGTGCCCCATTTGCTTTCTATAAAATGGGAAGATTAGCCTTCATGGCTTTGGAGTCATCTTTCACTCCAGTCTGTGATCCTATGATATTATTTACAGCCATGTGCTAGTTTGAAGAAATTTAAAAAAAAATGCCTTCATTGCCTTCAAGGAACCTCTATTCTACTAGAGTGCATGAGCTGGGCTTGTTCATGGCAGATCCCCAGAGGTCTGGATTGGCCCTAGAGGTCAATCTGTGCTCTGGATAATTGATTCCCTTGGGAATGTGTCTCTGTCTGCACTAGAAGTAAACAGTTTTCTTCCAGCTACATAGTTCACTTCACCCCAATTATTATTGTCTCGCTTTCTGTCATTTCCTTGCCCCCTTCTTATATAAGGCAACCCAGTTCAGTAAATAGAGAAAATAGGGGGTCAGGAGACTGGGCCCCACTTGCCATTTAACCTTGGTTCAATCATTTAACCATCCAATTCTTCAGCTTCTCCATCTGTAAAGTGGAGATAGTATTATCTGTTCAGAACCACTTCACAGGGATTTTGTGAAGATAAATGAGATATTTGTGAAAGCACTTGGAGCTCAAAGAAGGAAAAAACACCATAAATCCAGGGTATTCTGATGTCAGAGCTAGACTAGGTGTGAAGAGGGAGAATCTTCCAAAGTTTTTCTTCTTCCTTTCTTCTTAGAAAATTGTATCAAAATACCTTCCTCACACATTTGTATGGTTCCATAAATGGGATTAAATTGTGTTCATTTAAAACTTGTTAGATTCAAGAGAAAGTTGGCTTTACATTGGAAGAGTAGAAATTCCCTTTAATAGCCAGAGAGCAAAGCACATGATCTGGCTGTTCCTGTGTGGGAAGAGATGTGCAAAGTGAGTCCTTGGCAGAGGAGGGAGTGATGAGAAGTTTTTTGGTTCCTTTTTCTCTTCCTTTTTCCTCCCTTTTGATGAAAAGATCTCTGTTTCACCTCTATCTGCTTCAAATGAAGCCATTTCTGAAGGGATGGGAACCACAGGGACCACATTTCCACTTCAAATTTCACATTTCCTGAACCTTTTCAGATTAAAAGTGTGTATTGTTCTGGAAAGCCTCTAGCTAATTGGCTATAGCTAACAAACACTACAGACAAAAGGACGCTGTGCTTTGAAATCACTGACATTGAATTGATATTTCACTGTTTCCATTATTTTTATTAGCCACTATTTTTAAGCAGCTGGGCTGATCTAATTTCGTACTTGAAATTTTTGCTAATGCTGTTATTTTCTTGAAGCCAGAGCATTAGATGAGAATCAGTGTGTTTTCCATTTATTTTTTATTATTTCCTTTAACATTAATTATTTGAGAACCTTTTAAAAACTGGATTGAACAAAAGGACATAAAAGGACTTTTTTGTTCTCAGAATTTGCTGTTTTGTTTTTATCTCATGGGAAAAAGAGTAAAGAAATACTCACTTTGCAAAATAAAGTAAAAGTAACCCTGTCATGTGGGGCATTTGGACTAGACCTCTATCATCAGTGTCAGATAGTTTTCTGAAGTGGGCATTTTATCTACAAAGCGTCCCCATTCTGCCAATGAGGAGGTTAATGAGAATTATAGGCTCATAGATTTAGAATTGGAAGAAACTTTCAAAGTCATTAAATATAAGATCCTCCATTTACAGATTGAAAAACAAGAAAAAAACAAAGGCCTGAGGCCCAAGAATTTGCCCAAAACACCTAGTTAATAAGTAGGAGTAGGCAGAATTGAACTCTGCTATGTTACACAGTCCCTATGCTCTGACTTCCTTGAAATTTCCCAGCAGGACCATGCCGCAGATGTCTTGGCTTTCCCCAGGCACGTGTCTCCATTTGATTGAGTAAACTTGAGGATGGTGATGTCCACCATAATATAGTTCTATAAAATCAGCATTTTTTTCATATTCTCTTTGGCCTAGGGTCCCCACAGTAATGAAAAATGGCAAGCCCAGGAGCAGCCTGTTGGGGAAAGGATAACAGAGACCAAACCCTTGCATCCCACCCCAAAAGAGATGGAATTTCACCCTGGAGATGCACTGAACCAGCCACATGAGGAAGATGCCAGAAAACAAGAGGAACAGGAGCATCAGGTGGAAGAGGAGAATAAGAGGGAGCTTGAAGAGGAAGCGATGGAGCAGGTGGGGCAGGCTGAGCACCTTGTGGAAGAACAGGATCAGGCTGCAGATGAGCAGGAGCGGGCATGGAAGGAGCAGCAGGAACAGCAAGAAGAGGAAACCAATGTGCTGACAGAGCATGCTCATGTGGAGGTAAGGGTCTCTGTTCTAGACCATCTGCTGTGGGAGGAAGCATTAGAAGTAGTGGGAGCCCAGAAACCCTGGATTTCCATTCAGCTTCTGCCTCATCTTGGCTGTGTGACTCTAGCCAAGTCATCATCTTCTTGGCAACTCTGTCTGTTGCAGTTTTGCATTGATGGAGGCTGTTCTACAGAGAAGAGGGCAGGTGAAGCACATTGGCCTGAAAGCATTGGTTATTTCCAGAAGCTTAGTTTTATTTTTAAAGGCTCAGTTGGTCAGCTGTATCTGAGTCTTCATGATCCCATGGACTTTGGTGCACCATGCCCTTCTAGCCTCCCCTATCTTTCCAAGCTCATGTTCATTGTTTCCTTGCCACTCTCTGCCTCATCCTCTGCCAACCACCCCATCTCCTTTTGCTATTAATCTTTCCCAACATCAAGGTCTTTTTCAATTATTAGAAGTAGGAATGAACTTCTTTGTCAAAGTCATTCTTTCTAAAGATTTGGAAAGTGAGGGCCAAAGTAGCAAAGATGCAATTTGTAATTTCATCTTCTGGCTGCTGATCCAACAAGCATATATAAGCACTAATTTCGCACCAGGCACACCAGGAGTCAGGACTCCCTTCTGGGGACAGCTCCTGCCTATGGTTGACTTGGGTCACCAACATATACTTGGATAGCCAGATGCAAGGTCATTGAGAGGAAAGAAGCATTGGCAGCTGGGGGGATCCCAAAAGGCTTTGTGAATAATGTACTGCAGGTGAGCTTTGAAGAAAATCAGAGCTGCTTATAAAAAAAAGAAAAGAAAACCAGAGCTTCTTACCGGAGGAGATATGGAAGGAAGGTATGGAAGATAGCACAAAGGCAAGAATTAGCCCATTTTTGCATTAAACACATAAATCTACCCTTTTATCCCTTCAAGGGAACATGGAAAGGGCTACTTTCACTTTATGGATGAGGAAATTAAATTTCTCTGTGCCTTAGTGATATACTTAAGCAATTAAATAGTACCTAGATCTCTTTCTTAGCAGCCTAATTCTGCTTTAGTTTATGCCAGCATTCCCAGACTATCAGTGCCCTACATCTTGTTACAAAGTCAGCCTACATATACCCATACAATCCATGACATAGCGTGGTTTCCCACCACCAGCAGCAACAATAAAATCATCAAAAAAATCACTGAGCATGTGGTCGAATTTTTCTTTTCTTTCGATAACATTTGCTGTCAGTGTATTTTTTTTCCCATCATGGTTTCAGCATTCTATGAGCTGAGGTTGCTGTTGTGCTTTGTCACCACCAGGTGGGGGGCCCTGAGCATGTAACTTGAATCAATGAGATATAACCTACAAAAGCATTTGCCCGAGACTCATGGGTAGCAGCTTATTGACACTCCCAAAGGATTAAATGGTTCATCAATTTCTGTAATAAAAAAATATAACTTTGAAAACACCTGAATTTCAGCAGTGGCTATTTGGTTTTTAAAGATGCTATTCTATAAGAACTTTTTTGAGTTAACCTTTCTCACTAATCCTTAATGATTATCAATCCCTTCTTCTCCCTCAGACTGATCTGTCACAGCAGTGTCTGAAACATTCTGTGACTTGTTTGCAGTTTAGATAAATCAAGTGAGCACTCAGATCACAGTTGATAATCAAACTAAACAGAACCAAGATCCAGCTCAGGAGATAAGGATTCTAGTTCTTTGTAACCTTAGATAGAACATTTAAAAGCCCCATACTCTCTTTTCTCATCTGTAAGATGAGTATGTCTAGGATGTAACTTGCCTACCCCATAAGAGTACTCATCTGGATTAAGGGGTAAAGTTCTTTGTAGCTTCTTCCCTTGACTAATGGGGTTATAACATTACAAAAGAGAATCCTTCTTAAAAAAAAAATCAGAACTCTGGGAGTTGACTATGAGCCACTACATAGAATTCCCAATCCCTCTATTTTTGTCCACCTACATTTTTTATTTCCTTCCAAGGCTAATTGTATACTATCTTAAAGTCCTATTCTTTTTGTACAGCAAAACAACTGTTTGGACATGTATACCAATATTGTATTTAACTTATACTTTAACATATTTAACATGTGTTGGTCAACCTGCCATCTGGGGGAGGGGGAGGGAGGAAGGAGAGGAAAAGTTGAAACAAAAGGTTTTGCAATTGTCAATGCTGGAAAATTACCTATGCATAAAATGTTTGTAAAAATTAGTTAAATTAATTCATTAAAATTTTCAGGCAGCCTTACATAAATGTAGTTGAACTGTGAAGATCCATTATTTAAAAAAAAAAATAAGTACTGTTAAAAAGCTACTGTGAGTGACCTCCATACAATTTATAGTAGATTTCTATTATGTTTATAAAAATAGATTCTATATATACTAGAAAAATAACAATACCTATATATGTGACATACTTGAATTTAGCAAAGTGATATTTTCTTAGTAATAGGTTTATAGGCCCCTAGTAATAACTCTTTTTCCTTCTGGGATTCATGACCTACAATTTGATTCTTCGGTCCCTGGCTTTGAAAGATCTTTGCTATGATTGTCTTCCTTCAAAGACTACATCAGGAGTAACTTCTTATGATTTTTCAACTTTTCTGCTATTTCAAGTCTTTCTCCTCTTTCTACTGAGGGAAATGAGAAGTAACTTTAAAGTGGTGCATTAAGATGATCTTTTGTGTGTTGTTTTTAAATAGTAGAAGGCAATCATTTCCCCATCCCTATTTTTTGAAAAAGAAGATTGCTTTTCTTCTTCTCTTTTCTCCTAAGACATAACTGCTAGTTGATTTTTTTAGCTGATTATGCCCTAATTTTTATGGCCAATAATAGAATTAATTAGCATTCCCTAATACACGGCCATCTTGAGGACCAACAATAGCTTCTGCTCACAAACTCTTTTTAGTTTTTGTTTTTTTTTTTTTTGATAGGATCTTAAACTCTACATTTCCTTTTGAAGGAAATGGAACTCCCATTAAAATTATCAGGTGGAAAAACTTTCAGGCAAATTCTGAAAATAAGACTTACTTGATAGATGAAAATATATTTGCCCCAGAATAATTTAGGATACAGAACTCTTTCCATGATGATTTTCGTTTAATATGTAAAATCCCTCTTATTTGCTTACTTATAAGGTGGATACTGCTAATGCTTTCCTTGACCTTCCCTGCCCACATCGGAGTTTCTCTGAATTGAATGTAGGCATGTGTCAGCTGGACTGGAACTGGATTTTAATGTGTTGAGTGACAGGAACCTCACAAAGCAGGTCAGAGACAGAGATTTAGGACACAAACAGAAGTATAATTAAGGAAAATGACATTTACAAATAGATGTCCCCCCTTCTCCAAAAAGGAGAGCTTAATACTTTTGATGCTAGCACCATTCATATACGTGAAAGTGGTCAATCAAGAACTCAGTCATTCTTAGATCTTGAAGTAAGTCTCATGGTTACAATTCTTGGAACAACACAGGTATTCTTGGATCTTGTGAGAACAGCCGTCGTCTCAAGTCTTAGGGGTCATGGCCACCCTGGAACCAGAATAGGGTGAAGGGAACAGGAATGTATTACCTGCCAGTGACAAGCAACAGATTGTGAACAATCTTCACAAAACATGGGGAGCTAAATGCCTTAGTGATACTTTGCCAAGGAGTGAAATTGTTCCGGGTTGTAAAGGATTACTGTTTATGCAAACTCAGGGCACAACCTGCTTGCTGAGCAGAGTACAGAGGAAACAGAGTATCTCCAAATATTTTGATACATAACTTACCAAATATTATTCATTATTTCTGGGGAAAAAAGTTGCCAATGGGTGAAACAACATTGCCAGGATCACTTAGGGGCTAGATTTATGTAGTAGCATTGTACAAAATGGCCACCATAAGAAGTCATCTGAAATCCCTCTTAAGTTTCTAATGCTAGCTTAACTTGTCACCGTCTGGGTTATTTGAGTGCTATCTTGGCCTTTTGCCTGGCATTCGGAGTTTTATGAATCACAAATTAATGGTATTATCATGAAATTGCCAACACCACCTTATTGGAAGTTACAAGTGCAATCGATAGGGAAATAGAAAAATATAAAGAATATGGTTAATGTGTCTCATCATCCAAATAACTTTGTGTCTTTTGTAGGCACTTCCCTCAGAAAAGGCTGTGACAAAGGTTAAATCAGCTTATGAAGAACAGCTAGAGCAGCAACAACTGGCGGCCAGGAGGGCTGAAGAAGCCCAGCAGCTAAGAGAACGACAGGAGTCTTTGCATAAGCAAAGGCTGCAAGAGCACTTGTTAAGGCAGCAGCGACTTCAGGAAAGAGAATTGGCTTTGCACCGGCAGGCCGAGCTCGAAGATGAGCAGCATCGTCAAAAGCGCCTACGGTTGGTGTTCTAGCACGAGGAGCTGGGAGGGAGACAATGGACAGTCACCATGTGCTTGCTGCCCATTAGTCAGGAGACTAATGATACTTAGTATGGAGCAGAGATATAAACAATGAATTTAAAAGGGAAAAGTCAATATCCCAAATCTTTTTTTTCCCCACTTATATACATAAATTTTCTTTTCTTTCTTTTTTTTTTTTTTTTGAAAGAGCAATTCCAATGGCATAGCGGATAAGAACATGGGCTTGGACTCAGTAACACCTGAGTGCAGACACACTTCTGACACTGACTGTGTAACTTGGGGCAAGCCATTTCATTTCTGTAGGCCTCAGGCCAGCACCTGAGGAATCCTCCTATGGCCTGGTTGGGTTATGATCAGCATTTGCAGAGGGAGATCTCACTCCGGGTTTTCCACACACTCTTGAAAACCCAGGGTCACATTTTCAAATTAGGGAGCCATAGGCCGGAAAAAATACTTTAATTATCTCCATCAGAATCACGTTTAGATATTACTACTTTTCTTTTTTTTTTTTTTTTTTTTTTTTACATTGATGTTATTTCTCAATATCCCATTATGGCCCCCAATAGAATCCTCCTTTGTAACAAGGTACAGTTAAGCGAAACAAATGAACGCATTGACCAGAGCTGATGATATGTGCCTTAATGAATGCTTGCAGTTTACCCCCAACCCTGAGAAAAAAGGCAAGTCTGTTTCCTTACCCTTTGGTGTCAAGACCATCCATCATAGAGGTTTGAGATCTAATTGGAATTACATTTTAAAAGATTGTACCTTATATCTTTTTAATTTTTCTGGCAGGCCTCATGGTAGCCATGCATTACTGGTTAGATTTTTCCTTCTGGTTGTTCACATTTTTTTGTTATGAAATGTTTTTTTTTAGATATGGCCTGGCCTGGGGGATTCTATATTTATCAGACCCTACTGCATGTGTTTTGTCTGGTTTCATTTATAAGCTTTTTATACTTGTTGACAAACCTCGTTTAAGGCTTGTCTGCTTTGAAAAATAGTCTGTGTCAAATTTGAGTTTTCTATTGAAGTTACTGAAAAAATGTATTCTTGTTTCCCTCCCAGGCAGCAATCACGTTATGATGCAATGGATAATGATATTGTCCAAGGAGCAGAGGAACAGGGTATCCAAGAGGAAGAAGGTGGTGGTGAGGACTCATAAATGGCTAATGTCTTACTATATTAAAGGCTAGATTACAATAGGATTAAACCTTAGGTCATGGCCTCTTAACTGTTTTCTACTTACGACCCCTTTTCACTTGAGAAATTTTAATGTAATTCTGAATATGTAGGTATTTACAGTAGGTATATAAATTAAATATTCATTGACAATAAATCATAATTTTGCAACTTCCCCACATTCAGTTATAAGACCCCATATGGTATCACTACCCACAATATAAGAAGTTGGGCCCTAGTTAGATATTAGGCATTGTCATATTTTATTCATATATTTATATATATATATATATATATATATATATATATATATATATATATATATATATATATATATGTACATACATATATATATATGTGTGTGTGTCTATACATATATATCTAAATGTATATATGTATCTATATTTATATCTATATATTTCCCCAATAGATATTCGCAATCAGTCATTCAGAAATCTCTTCCCTCTAAAACTTTTAGGTCATTCATCTAAATTAATTATTCATGCAAAGTTTTACTAAAAGAAATTTGTACTTTTGGAGAATTTCCATATGCATTTCTGGTTGGATATATTAAAAAATACGACTAAGACATGTGTGCTCTTCATTTATAGTTATTAGTAAGAGAGCATTCTAGAAGGTAGCCAATTCCACATTGCCTTGGGGTGACCGTAGAGTAGCGCTCTCAGCCCTTCTGTCCCTTAGTCTTGAAACACACTGATTTTGCTGTGGAATCTAATCTCCTGTACCTTGAAAGGAAATTGGCATGTGCTATCTCATCAATATATTTCAGTATATGAGAATTTGTTATTTATAGTTAAGAAATGATTTTCCTTCTGATCCTCCTTTGACATTGGAAGTCCCTTTGTTCTTAAATCATTGGGAATAGGGAGAGTTGATTACCCCCCTCTGCTCAACCCATCATTTTATGTACTTTGAAGACTAATGTTGTTATCCCATAGTTCTCTGTTTCTCAAGCTTAACTAATCCCCAGATGTCTTAATCTTCTTATATCTTTTCTTTATATTCACTAAGCCTGAGATCTAGGAGAAATCTTCTTCAATCCCATTTTATGCCATAAGTTGCCAGAGTCTTTATCATCACATCATAGAACATGTTCTGGATGTATAAATTGGTCCCTAAACCCCTAAAATGAGGTTTAATCTTTGACTTTTCTGAGACATTTTTAGCTTTCTGGGTTTCTTGGTATTTCTTTCGATAGGGGAAAAATGATTTATTTTTCCAATTTCATTAATTGTCACTTTTAAATTAAAATTTTATTCATTTCCAGTTTTTATTGGTCTTCTGGAGTGAAAAAACTTGGAAAGAAAATTTTGTTTTTCTCAAATACCTTTATTTAAAGAAGGGAGTTAAGTGAATTCATTCTTTCTTCTTTTCTGTTTCTCTTTCCCATTCCCTTTTTTGCCTTTCTTTTTCTTCTCTCCTATTTTTCTATGCCATACCTCTGTTTCTTATTCTATCTTTCTCCTTTTTTCTCCATCCCTTTCTCCTTTTCCATTTCTCATGCTATCAAGCCTGAAAAGTGTTCTGGACAGAAGCTAGACAAGAGGAAACATTGTTATTTATGATCCCATAGACTTGATGGAGGATTGTGGGCAGCACTATTACAGGAAGGAGAGCGTTACCATTCTTGAGGGCTCACTAGGGAAAATTAGGCTGACTGTTTGGGAAATTTGTAATTTGTTTCACTTTCCAGCCTATGAAAGAGACAACCAGCATCAAGATGAAACTGAAGATGATACACATAAAGAGAATGAGCCCCAAGAACAAGTACAGCAAGAAGATAACCCTGAACCAGACGTGAGTACCCCCTTTGTCCATTTCTGTCCCACAGGCAAAGCTACGAAGCTCTAGAGAGATCCTGGGGAGACAAGTGGGAAATCAACTAATCCATGCCCTGGATGCGATCAAGATGTATTCCCAGTGAGACAATGAGACATTGTGGAACAGATGGCTTGAAAAAGGAGAAAAAAGGCCATTTAGGAAACTGCCAGGTGATAGCTGATGAGACCTTAACCTAGGAGATCTCCAGAGAAGGCCAGAGTAACAAGGGATTTCTTAATTGTGGGTGGAGATAAGGGAGAGAACCTAGAACGCAAAAATCTTAAAAACAAATGTAAAAAAAAAAATTGTTTTGAATATAACTGAGGGAAAATATGGTTCCTCAGTTGTAATTTCTTTTGACCTGAGAATCTTTTAAATGTTGCTTTACTTTTCTTTGGAACAACAGCAAGCAGCTGGTGAGGATGTCAATCCTGCAGACGATCCGAACAATCAAGGAGAGGATGAGTTTGAGGAAGCAGAGCAAGTAAGGGAAGAGAACTTGGCTGAGGAGAATGAGGTGCCCAAGCAGAACAGTCAAAAACAAGGAAATGCTGAGGTGGAGGAGCATTTGGTGGTGAGGAGCTCCCAGGGGCTGGGACTTGTTGGAACCCACATTTTGTAATGGATGATGGGCATAAGCCAAAGGAGGAAGAGTCAGCCACACATTCAGAAGGGTTTTAGCTTGGCTTTGCAATATTCACTTAGCTGCCTGAGGACCATAAGAGATACTGGCATTCAGTGCTGCTTGTTATGAATTATTGTTCATCATTTCATGGCCACTGAGCCATTAAAAATGCTCTTTCCCAGGGATGGAGAGCTCAGCTTGAGATCCCACAGTACTAAAGGATGCATCTGAAATGGACAGTTGTTCTAGCTGCCCCATTTTGTTTTAACAGATGGCAGGAAATCCAGACCAGCAGGAAGATAATGTCGATGAGCAGTACCAGGAAGAAGGCGAAGAGGAGGTAGGAGTGTTCCGAGCCAGGTTTGGGTCAGAGGATTGAGTTTATGAGGATGGCAGGTGTGGCTGAAACCAAAAGCTCTGGACATATTTGTAGAGATTTCAGGCACATCCTAAGGGATAGGCGAGAAAACCGTGAACAATTCAGAGTGCGCAGTCATATGGTGGCTTCGGCTCTCATTCTACAACGAGGCCCAGTGGACAGAGCTGACCAGAAAGACCCAAGTTCCAGGGATGTTGGGACACATATTTTTGTGTCTCTGAAAAGGCGTCAGCCTCTCTGAGCTGTAATTCCAAGACTCATAATTTGAAGAGAACAAATGGGGAGGGGGGGGGTAAAGGGAAGAGGGATGGAAGAAGATTTGTCAAGTGCTTATTATGCTAGAAATATCCAGGTCCTTTCTAACATTTAGAAATCCAGTACACTCTCAGCAGTCCTGGGAGAGAGTGAGAATATTTGGGAAAGTTTAGGAGAAGGGCAAGGCTTAAAGCCCTCATCAAACAGCGAGGGTTAGTAGGTGGAGGCAGAAAAAACAAGGATTCCCTTCTTCTGTTTCCATGGACTAGCATTCTCCTTAATTTCCTCATTTCTAAAATGAATGTATCTAGAACCTCCTTTTCTTTGAAGTATTGTGAAGTTCAGATGAGATTGTGTTTGCCAAATGTTTTACAGATTTTATAATACTATATATTCTTTCTTATTAATTCATATAATATCCCTGAGCATGGGGTTATTATATCTACATCCCAAGGTTTTACTGAAGCTTAAATGAAAGTAAGGTTTAAAAAGGCCTTTGCAAACCTTAAAATGTAAAAAAAAAATAGATTGATAGATTAGATAGATACATGTAAAATGTAATATATTGCATTATATATTATAATGTGTTGTATGGGATTAGCCATATTGATGAAGAGGGCGTGTGTCTATTTCCTCTCCAAGAAAATAAATATAAAGGAAAAAGTAAAAGAAGGGAAAGGAAAAAATAAAATAAAATACAATCTAGTTTAACAAGGAAAGAGGTCTTGAATAGTCCCAGTAACACTGATCTTAAGTGACATTTTTAAATTCCTATCCTTTTAGTTGAAACTTATCCCCTCATTCAGAAGAATTCATTGATACAACTAAACTTAAATATAAAGAGAAACAATTAGATGGGTCCAGCTTTAAAACAAAAAGATTAATTTCCTTATTTTTTTATTTGGATAAAAGTTATTTGTCATAATTTTTACAAGCACTCATTGTTTTGGAGTGTTCACAACTCCACTGGTTATATCACTTCCTTTGGTAGTGTTGCACAGCCTAATCTGAGTTTAAAAAAAAAAAAAAAAAAATATATATATATATATATATATATATATATATATATATAAATATTTGTAAATATATACAAGTAAATATATGCATAAAATGTAAATATAAAATAACGTACATATAAATTTATAGGTCATATGCTCATATTTAATAGAATATTTATATGTATTTAAAAATTTATCAGAGCTTCTGAAAAGAGAAAATAACATAAGTCCTCATAGTCATTCATAGGGAATTGCCAGTCAAATTTATTTAGCCTAAATCTACATGTCTGCTATGACCCAGTTTTTATTTGATTTCTCTGTTAGTCATTATAAAGGCAGTCAAGTCAAATAAACACACATTTATTAATCACTTATTATGTGCAAGACTCGATGCTAAGTACTAAGGATCTGAAAAATGGAAAAACTGGCCCAACAGTCCTTGACAAGCTTGGTCTGTAATCAAGTCTTTGAAATACGTAATTAATAGAGAACATTGGAGATACTCAAATTAAGCCCTTAGTTTAAAAATGGTATAAATGCATAAATAAAATACATATATATAATATGTATAGTATGTGCAAATGTAAATAGGTATGTAAGTATACATACATACATACATACATACATTTATTTATTTAAAAAAAACAGAAAAATTGGGATAGAGAATCTGTTTAAATCCTAGTTTGTTCATATACATCCTGAGAAAGAGCACAGAATATGCACAGGATTGTGTTTGTGGATTGGCAAGTGGGCCAGTGTCATTAGATTACAGAGTAGGTGGGGAATGGGAAGGGAGAATATGATGTAAGAAGACTCAAAATATAGGGAAGAGCACAGATTATAAAGGATTTTAAGAGCTAAATGTGGATTTTTGTTAAAAAACTGAAAATGTGGAGAAGATCAGATTACAGAGGATTTTGAGACCAAATGTGGATTTTGATTTTGATATTGGGAATGGTAGGGAGACACTGGAGTCTTCTAGATCCCTGAGAGGTGACATGGTCAAACCTGTGCTTCCTTTAGGAAGATGAGTTTGACAGCTGAATGAAAGATGGGCTGAAGTGGGAGGGAGTTGAGGTAACAAGATCAACATGCAGGCTGTTGCACTAGTTTAGTGTGAGGTAATAAGGGCCTGCAACCAAAATGGTAGCAATAGAGCAAAAGAGAAGATGGTCACAGAAGGTCATTTTTACACTAGAATGAATAGAGAGTAATCAGGATATTGAGCCATGTCTTTCTAACTCCAAGGTTAGTCCCTTTATTCATCACTCTTGTCTTTTCTTCCTTCATATGCTTTCCCAATTATATATTTTTTAATTGTTCTCCTAGCCTCTCAATTTCCCAATTAGTTTGTCATTTTGAAATTTTAAGAGATTTTCAGTGATTCCATTCTTTTAAAAAATATATCTTTAAGGAGTATATCATCAATGCCTTTCACACGAGGGGCAAGTTCAGAGAAGTCAGATTTTCTCTGAGTAGATGTACGGTAGGTTGTACTGGATTTTTTTAAGTGACTATGGCTTCCTTTACTATCATTTTCCTGTCACATCTCAGTGAAGCACAGAAGGCATTCTGGTTTCTTGATGGCCAGGCCAGGGAAGCACAAGTTCTGATACGTATCTCCAAGCTGGAATGACATCCAATATGGATCCATTGGTGGACTGTATGTCTTTTTCCAAAGCCTACTGGAATCTTGTCTGTAGAGAGACCGACTCACCCAGATGGGGTGATCTTGGGTGAAGAATTCAGAGAAACCATAGCAAGTCATGAATCCTTGCCTCCTTGCCCCCCTACACTGGGGAAATTATAGGTAGCCTAATTTAGTGGATAGACTGTGGTATTTGGAATTAAGATTTGGGTTGAAATTGTGCCTCAAATATTGACCCAGCTCCCCATGAAAATATAGAAGTTTGACGTAGCTCATTTCTTACTTTAAGTCTATGTTCTTTTTAAAATTGTCCTTTAGGTCTGAGTTTTTAACCTTGGGGAATGTGAAATTGTGGGGTTAAAAAAAAAACCTATTTTGATAATTGTGTTATAATTGATTTCATCTTACTCTTATCTATTTTACTCATTTAAAAATATTCCAAAAAGAAGTTTCACTTTAGACTTCACCAACTGTGAAAGAGGGTCCATGATACAAAGATAGTTAAGGTCCTTAGCCCCTATTCATCTCCGAAATGATTTGCAGCGTGAATGTGTGATTGCAGGGCTGGAAAAGCTTACCCTCAGCCACCTAGGGACTAACCACACTAGAACTTGGTGACTGCTTCTTGCACAGATTTACAAAAGAAATTTGTTACATAAGCCATTTCATTTATAATTTAATTTTTATTAAATCATTTATTTCACACCTGGCTCTTCATGCCAATTTAATCAGCCTGGGCTTTTTAATCCACATCCACCTTCCCAACAAATTTGTTTCTAATTTCTATAATTTTATGTAGATATATATTTTTTAAAACTAGCAAGGCCTTAGGCTTAGTCACCTTCCCAGATAAATACATTTTTTTGTAGTTGGTTATTATAAATGAAGACTGAGAATTGTTCTGGAATAAAAAAAAAAAGTATTGTTAAAAGGAAGAAATCCTTTTCTTTACTCTCATTTGGGTGTTGAAGATTGACAAAGAAATATTTTACCATTTCTGGCTTATAGTTTGCCTTAAGGTGAATTTCGTGAGATCCATTTATTGTTGAGTCATTTCAGGTTTTTCATAACCCCATTTGGGGTTTTCTTGGCAGAGATACTGAAGTGATTTTCTTCAGATTGTTTTTCAAATGAGCAATTGAAACAAACAGGATTAAATGATTTGCTGAGGGTCATATAGCTAGTGACTGTCTGAAGGTGGATTTGAACTCAAGAAGGAATCTTACTGATTCAAAGCTTAGCATTTTATCGCTGTGCCATCTTGGTTCAACCAAAGTCTATCACCCCTTACAAGATATGCTATAGAGGCAGACCTGAATGACACTCACTTTAGGCACTTGAGGATTTTCACTTGACTAATGGACTTTTATCATGGACTTCTATTACTGTGACATCTTGGTTCAACCAAAGTCTATTGACTAACGTTGACTAATGTTGACCAACGTTGACTGACGGGCTTTGATTGAACCAAGATGACACTGTAATAGAAGTCCATGATAAAAGTCTATTAATCAAGTGAAAATCCTCAAGTGCCTAAAGTGACTGCCATTCAGGTCTGCCTCTACAGCGGTCCAGTTAGAGGCAGTGCGGTCCAATGGACAGCTCACTAGTGACACTTGCAAACCTCTGTGGTCTGGGACAGGTAACACTTGACCCCTCTGGGTTTCATTGGGCTTTTAGGTGATAGGGAGGAGCACCATATTCTTTGGTTTGCTTTAAAATGAGAACAGTCATACTGGATTTGTAATTTTTATTTGTTTGTTTTAGGGTCAAGAAGACTTGACTGAAGAGAAGAAACAAGAACTGGAGCATAATGCCGAAGAGCCATATGGGGAAAATGATGAAAATGTATGTTTCATATGTTTCATTTTTATTGTAATCATTTTTCTGAATTTTGAATTATGAATATGAAAAATTAATTTTTCATTTTAATTAAGAGCCAGCATAGCTTCCTTGAGATGGAATTTGGCTGCTCATGGCTGTCTAGAATGCTTCTGTTGCCTTGTCATGTTTAATAGATTCATCATCATCTTGGAAAAGAAGAGCAGCAGCAAGAGAAATGATAGGGGATGGATGAGGACCTTATCGAATCCTCCCTTGGAATCCTCCCTACTCTCTTGTTGCCTTTGCCTTTCCCCTTTGAGGAGCAATTTTTAAATTTAATTGCTTTATTACAATCATTTAACATTTCACATTTTAACTAATTTCAAAGGAAAAAGTACCTATCAACTTTTCCATCCCTTATTCTAAGTCCGTGTTAGGATTCCTTTTATACTTGTTTACAAGAAGTGTATACTCTTTTTTTTTTTTTTTCTCATTGCCTCACTTTTTACCACTTGCCCTTATTTCCATATGTCAGTTGGTGGTCAAATCAGTCCTTTGCCTCTCAGTGCTCCAGGAAACTTTCAAGGGCTAGAACTTATGGGGAAGGTCTCATCTGCTTTGGTGGAGAGTATTTGCTCTCCAGGGAGATGCCCCTACCAAGGGTCTTAGAATTCCTTTATGGGAATAGTATTATTCCCAATGGGAATAGTATTATTTCCCATTGTTATTTCCATAACACTTGTGATCCTTATATATGTTGGCTATTAGTGCATTAGATCAACATATCCCAATTCTGCTCACTTTCCACTATTGTGAGTAGTTATCAATTTTGTCACAATTATATATAAAGTTGCTATGAGAATCTTTGAACAAATAGCTTTTTAATTTATATATTTATCTATTTGTTGTGTTTTTTTGGTTTGTTTTTTTAGTAACACTTTCAGGATAGAGTCTTAGTGGGGGGATTATTTGATCAAAGCATATGATCTTTCTGGTAACTTACTAAATAGTACCAGATTGCTGTCAAAAAAAAAAAAAAGTTATTTGGTGGCTTTTACTTATTTTTTTGCTAACTTAATGGTGGGTCCTCAGTTATTACCCACTTCATTTCTTTAGTTTCCTCAGGGTGAACAGATTATTCTAATTATTAGTAGCACTTAATGTTTCCTTTTTAAAAAGTTATCAAGGAGTTTGCTTACCATCATTTTTTCTGTTCCCACTCTTTTGTTTGTTTGTTTGAAACTTTCAGATGGATGATAAAAACAATGATGCTCAAGAACAGGCAGCTCGAGAAGTAAATCCCCGAAAAGACCACGAAGAAAACTATGAGGAGGAAGAGGAGGAAGAGGAAGGCGGGGCTGTGGAGAAGGCTCATGGACGAGCAGAAATGTGATTTGGTAGCTCTGGGGAGACTTCAACCGAGGGTTCTTCTTTAAGCTGCTCACAAACAATATGCCTACTGAACTCTAGGGTATTTAATGATAATTCAGAGCTGCAACTTTTTTTAACTTTTGTATTAGATGCCCTCATTCCTTTATACGAATATAATATTTTGATATTCTAGGTTTTAGTGCTTCTTTTGTATCCAAGCTAAACACAAAGAAAGAAAAACACATTCAAGATAAAAGCATAGGGCTCTGACTCGAGTGTTCCTTGCTTTCTTTGTTGGGTGGTCAGTAGAGGTGGGTAACATTGTCAAGCTTGTTATTGTTGTACTTTTTTTTTTTTTTTTTTTGCCAAGACAATTGGGGTTATGTGACTTGGCCAGGGTCACACAGCTAGGAAGTATCTGAGGTCAGATTTGAACTCAGGTCCTCCTGACTTTAGAGCTGGTGCTTTATCCACTGCAACACCTAGCTACCCCAATTCTGTACCTTTTTTTTTTGTCAAATTATTTTCTAGGTATCTTACTTCTGACATGTATTCCATTCCAACAAGCGATCTATAAGAAAGTGGCACATAGAGCATAGACCAGGGGTTCTCAAACTACGGCCCACGGGCCACATGCAGCCTGCTGAGATGTTTATGGGGCCCGCCTGGCTATGACAAATGGCTGAGGGGCGGAGACAGAGTGTGAGCTTTTGTTTTTACTATAGTCCGGCCCTCCAACAGTCTGAGGGACAGTGAACTGGCCCCCTATTAAAAAAGTTTGAGGACTACTGGCATAGACGTTCAGCTCAGTAATCATGTTGCCAAGTTCCTATGTACAACTAGGCAAGAATTTGAAGACTCTTTAAGTTATAGGGAAGCTGCTGGCCTCCATTGATGAAGAGTATTTGGTCTTCTGGAAATCCATACACCAGTGACATCCGTATTATTTCACTTTAATCTTTTCAGAATATTTTATTTAGCTCTTGTCTCATTCAAGTACCAGATGCCCGTGCAGGGTAGTATAGATTTTACCAAGTCTCTAATTCTTGTATATGGCCAATGTCTTTTTTGGACAATCAGGTTTCATCTTGTGTGCATGTGCGTGTGTGTGTGTGTGTGTGTGTGTGCGTGCGTGCGTGCGTGTGAAAGAGAGAGAGAGAGAGAGAGAGAGAGAGAGAGAGAGAGAGAGAGAGAGAGAGAGAGGGAGAGAGAGAGAGAGAGAGAGATTGATTGATTGATTTCCCATTGTTTCTTTGGAGAATGTGCAACGCTAAAATTACCTGGGTAGCAATTGGGCCAAATAGCAGGAGTATCCCAGCACTAGACTGGTGGGAGATCACTGTAGACCACTGACCTAAGTGATTTCAATGGTCAGGTGAGGCAGAGTCAAACTGCACTTTAGAGATTTTCGTTTTCTTTTGTTTTGGTTTTTTATAGAAAATTGCTTAGTGCATTTCTTTGCCACAGCTTTCTTTTGTTCCTCAGTATTTCCGTTGAGCATTTTGACCTCATTCTTTCTGGAGTTAGCTGCTAGCATCAGGATCATCAAGGTTGTGCTCATCCGTCTATGTTGGCCACTTTTCAAATTGCTTTGCTATCACTTCCTTAAGAACCCATTGTCAAAATGTAGTCCATCAGATTGAAGATAGATTTCCCTAAGCATACCATTTAACATAATCATTTTGCATGGAACTAAATATAGCAAGGCATTATACATTCAGATATACTCGTGACTTTTGTTGGCAACAATTAGGTCTGCTTTCCCTCTTCCCTCTGACCCCCATACATAAGGAATGATGGTAATTCTGAATTAATGAAGCCCTTTTAAAAAAGTCAGAATTTCCCAGAACATTCTGGTTTTTGGAAATTGGGTGTTTATACATTCAATGAATACATCCTGCCATAAAATGAATCATCCTTTTAGAGGTATGGGTCAGTGTTTCCTGAATTTGGTTGTGGGCTATTGAGATTTTTTTTTTTCCCAAGGGGACTGGAAAAAAAAAAAAGCACTTTTTAAGAGGGAAAAATTGCCAAAGGGAGAGGGAGGCTTGAGAGCTATGATTTTCCTCCTGGACGATTGTCAACTATTAGTGACATATTCATGGTAATGTTGACTTAGTTCAGAAAAGAAAAACAAAAATTAACCATCTAATTAAGAGCCTCTTCCAGTTCATTTCCTATTAAGTTTTGTCTTCCATAGAGGACTACATTTGTTTCAATGCTGGATGCTGGACATGAACGCCCCAGCAATAAGGGGTTAAATCATAAAAAGAAATAAAACAAAAACAACAACATATACTTTTATAATTTGTATTAATCCTTTCAAAGTAAGAAAAATGTTCTGTTCTTACAATTTTTATATTAATGTAATTTACCCTTTATAAGAAACAATCAAGCCTAACTTTATGTTCATTTCTAGTTTTGACTATTCCTGGCTGAGTGTTTTTATAATTATGCATAGAAAAGTTTCATTCAAATGTATTTTGAGGTTTTCTAGGAATCATAAATCAACTTTTACCTTATGTATAAAAACTGTGTAATGTAAAATGTATAATATTGTACATAATCTTCAGAATACAATTATTTTGGTAAATTAGTTTGTATTTTAATGTCCCAGTGGCAATATTTAATTATTTGAGGCGTAATAGAATTTGGTTACAGATAATAAAATCAAAAGACAGATGGTACATCTTTCTGAAGTGTGATATGTCTAAGAAGGGGCTTAATTTTCATAACCGTTAAACTGTGTCACAACCACAGCAAGACCCAGACTCCATCTGCTATCTGGCAGCCCATTGGTAACAGAACCACACTCCTGGAATCTATGGTCACATTTTTGTGGTAAATTGAAGGTCCACTTCTCTTTGGGCCACAATTTACTGGTTCAGTTCTATGTTGATGGTGAAAGAGCTTCTGTAAAATTCTACTGTCGTGACATAGACAAAGCCACAAGATAGTACAGTATTCCAATTTTATCCCAAAGGAGCAAAGAAAAATTATTTCATTAAGCACCCAAGTAGCAAGCAACACACTTTGGAAAGGCCCCTGGTTTTCAGTTCTCTCCCAACTTCCCTTTCTTCTTAGAGGATTGTGAATCTATTTGACTGTTGTGTCTATTCCCCATTATCACACCATCATCCTAGGATATGCTCTTTAAGGACAGATTGGAGTCAAAAAGTTCCTGGGGTACCACCTCTCTAAAAAGTAGTTAGAAAAATAAGAATTCCATTTGAATTTATATTCTAGGAGTCTGCAAACCACAATGGAGTTTAGAAGGACGAATGTGCACAAGAACTTCATGGGATGAAGAAAGGATGAGTAACAAATCTTTACCCCTGGAAGGAGTGCCCCATCAAATGATATATCTAAATGGAGGATCAGTGGGCTTTGCCACCTATCCTGAATTATGCCATTGAAAATAGATGCTAGACACTGCTAACTGGCCTACCAGTATACTAAGGAGCTGTGGACCTGGCTGTCTCCTCCACCACCCTACCTTAGACTTTGGGTTCTTTCCATCCACCCTGCTGCCATACTCCTCCCTCTGTGTTGTCTCCTCCAATTAGAGTGTGAGCTCTGTAAGAGCAAGGACAATCTCGCTTTTCTATGTGTATCATCGGTGCTTAGCACATTTGACATGGAGCACTTAATAAATGCCTATTCATTCATTCAAGAACTAAAGTATGAATTAGCTGACATATTTACAGAGCAGGTACAATTAAAGAGATGGCTTGGTATATTGAGCTGAGCTTGGAGTCAGGAAAACAATTGAAATACAACATCTGAAACTTGCTAGTTGTGTGACTTTGAGAAGTCCCCTAATTGTGGATTCTAACTCTAGGGTTTATCTACTCACGGAGAGGTTTGAATTTGGTTTGGGGATCGGAATTCCCACAACAATGATTTACCCCTGATTAAATTATTAGTCCGTCTATTAGCTTATGTATAATTTTCCAAATGTCCCATAATTGTCAGGAGCCTTTATTCAGTAACATGTCCACTTAGGATTTCTGATATTTCGAGATGGGATGATAATAAGCTGAATGTTCAAGCTGAATTATTTTTAAGGATATGATACCAAGAAAGAAGTTCTCCAGTGAAGTACCCCAATAATCTCTACTGGGACCTAGATTCTGCAGAGTTTTTTAAATAGAATTTTGATATCTTTTGGTTTTATATTGGCTAGATTTCAATTTCTTTCTGTGTTTCTTCCCACAAAGAAAAACAAAGATTCAAGAAAACAGATTAGTATGACAAAAAATTGGACATGTACAACATTCCAAATTTGTAGGCCCTCTACAAAAGAAGTCATCATGAAGTTAATTTTTATCAGGAATTTGAATAATAACAGTAATCACAAAATGGCATTATTATGTGCCAGGGATTGTGTTGTGTTTTACAGTTGTCTCATTTTATCCTTACAATAGTTTTAGGGAATAGATTATTTTATCCCCATTTAGTAGAAAGGAAAACTGAGGCAAAGGCTAAGTATCTTGAATCTAGATTTGAACTCGGGTTTTCCTGTAGCACTCAATCCACCACCACCTAGATACTCTAATTTCAAGATAATCAGCAAATAACACAGAACTGGGAGATGGGGGAGTATAATCCACTGGAAAGTTGGGGTCCAAATTTTGACAAATTAAGATTTGGCTAAGTCAAGGTAAAATTCAGTAGGGATCAAATTAAAAGTATTTGGATTTAAAGAAAAAAATTAAATGCAAGTTGAAGAAGGCACAGTTAACGGTCTGAAAAAGATCTAGGTGTTTTCATGATCTGCATGTGCATCACTGTGGCAGTCAAAAATACTGGTGCCATTTTGGCTGCCTTAAGAAAGGGTTAGATTCCAAGAATAAAGAGATGATATTCCCTCTCTGCAATGTACCCTGACCAAACTACATGTAAAACATTGTCTTCAGCCTGGGTAGCATCATTTGAGGACATTAATAAGCTGGAGAGAGGATTTGGGGAGCAATCAAGATAAAGAAGGACCTATCTAGAGTCCATGCTGTATGAAAGTTGGTTGAAGGAACTGGGCATGTATCACTTGGAGAAGAGAAGTCTGAGGTGAGAGGTGGGGAAGAGAATGAGAAAAAGTCATATTGATAGCTATGTGGCAAGTATTTGAAGGGCTTTCTTTGAAGTGTTGTTATATTCTAAGCAGTTAAATAGTACATTCTGAAGAAGTGTAGTCCAATGGGTTTGTGGAAAATGCACTATCAGTCAGTAGACAATTATGAATCTACCTGTTTGTAATTTTCCAAACCTCCAATTAACGTGGGGAAAAATTATTATTATTATTATTTTTTTTTAAGCAGCCATGTTGTAGTACTAAAGTAATGGTGACCAACATTGAAAATTAGAGTGGTGCAATGTATGAAGTCCTGCACTTGTGACCATGGAGACAAGGGTTTACATTCCATCTCAGACATAGTGAAATCCTGGGCAAGCTGATTGATATTATTCTGCCTCAGTTTCTTCATCTGTAAATGAGGATAACAGCACCTACCTCACAGGGTATACATGAATCTCCTTCCCCTCTTTCCCCCTCTATTTGTCTCTCCCTTTCTCCCTCTTCTCTCCTTTCTATTTTTCTCCCCCATACCTATCAATCTGCCTATCTGTCTATCTATCTATCTATCTATCTATCTATCTATCTATCTATCTATCTATCTATCTATCTATCTAATCTTCCATAATGTCTTATTGCTTCATTTCTATCTTTTCCAATGGGATTCAGAGAGAACAGTTCCAAAACAAGTTAACTTAATTTACATTTTTTTTGGTAAACTATGACATAGATGGGGGAAATAATAGCTTTTTAGGTTAATAAAATATTATAAACACACCTTCTGTAGGCTTGCTGAAAGCTTCTTCAATACAATTCTGATAGTGGGCAGGAGGAGAGGAATGATTCATCATGTTCTAATGTGATTTTGATCTCTATATTTTGAAAGCTTTTCATTTCATGAGGCTTGGAGATTGAGTATAATTTAGTGTAGCAGTATAGATTTAAAATAGTGTTACTCTTGGGTTTTTAATGATTCAATGTTCTGTCCAGGTGAATGTGTAGGTATCAGTTTATTCTGTGATAACAGTCTGGTTCCAATATAATATATTGACAGAGCTCTCCAGGCAATTTCAATCTTTCTGTAGTATGTGGATAATTTATTGGGGAGGTACTACTGTTAACTTGTGTTAGATATGTTGAAAATGTGGACTTTTCTTCTCTAATTTCCCCTGGCAGTAACTTGATCCTGAATTGCCATCATAACTACTCCCACTCTCTTCAATTCCACATTCACCTATCAATGTATTGTTGGACAACTTCATATATATATCTCCCATGAAGGGCCAATTATTATTGATTCACATTTTCCTTTGTTTCTTTTTCTAATTTTGAGAGGTTTGATGATCATAAATGTCCCACACGCTTCTTCTTCTACATTCCTTTGCTTTAAGCTCAGCTCTAAGCATGTCTCCTCCACTTCTTCCTATTCAATAATATCTAATGGATCCCTATTACCTCCAAGATCACATGTAAAATCCTCTGTTTGGCTTCCAAAAGCCTTCATAACTCCATTATCTTCATGTACTCTACAACCCAATGACAATGACTTCCTTGCTGCTACTAACACATTTCACACTCCGTCTGTCTCTTGCCTCTGAGTATTTTCTCTGGCTGTGTCCATGCCTGGATTTCTGTCCTTCCTCATTTTTTTTTTTCTTCCTGGCTTCTTTTGCAGCCTTTCTAAGTCTGAGCCAAAATGCTATCTTCTGTAAGAAACCTGTGCTGGTTTCTCTTAATGCTTATGTCTTCCCTCAGTGGTTATTATAATAATTATTAATTATAATTTATAATATATAAATAGATTTGTGGATAGGTAGCTGGATCTATATGCATAGATGGATAGCTCTACCTTTATTGATACACAGATCCACATAGGTATATACAGAAAGAGATGCATATATGTAAACCTATAAATGCCTCTCCTTGGCATTGTAAAATGGTTCAACATGAGAAACTAGTAGGATTATTTTTACTGATAAGGAAGAGAAATTTACTACTCTACCTTAAGAACCATAGAACTTAAAAGCTATAGAATTCGCAGCTTAAACCTATTATATGTGTTTTCTCCCTCATTAGGATGGGAGCCCTCTAAGAACAGGAACTCTTTCTTTTTTGCTATTTACATCCCTAGTGTCTAACACTGCTTTACACAGAGCATACACTTCATGCTTAACTCATTCAGTTAGTATTCATAGTTTCTTTTCCATTAGGTTGTGACTTACTTGAGGGAAACAGGAATTACTTTCTACTATTATTATTATTTCTTCGTAGCCCTAATGTTTAGCACAATGCCCAACACATAATAGATACTTCTTAAATGCTCGTGGATTTGACTGTATATCTTCAGTGTATTTCCTTTTCATTTCTCTTTATATTTCGTAGCTTCTTTCCAAAGTAATCTCATGTCATTTCCTATAATGGATTTTTCTTGAACTCAACTTTCTCTGTCCCTCCTTCATGATCACCTCATCCCTAGCCCCAATTATCGACACTGTCATGTAAGAGGTCTTTGTTTCTCCCCACCCCATCCCCAGTTGAATTTAAGCTCTTGAGGTCAGAGAGTGCTTCATTTTACCTTTAGATACTCCATTCTTAGCCCAGTATCTCATCCATAGTAGATGCTTAAGAAGTAATCCATGCATTATATATTTGAGAGACTGCTGGAGTGAAGATATCAAACATTCCTTTATGAACATTTTCATAACCTACATCGACCTAACGTTTACAGAAAATTATTTCTGCAGAAAATAGAGCATTTTGAGATGTGTAGGTAGCGACATAATTGTTTTGGCCTGACCTCTTCTGTTTCAAGGAGGTAATGACAAGGATCGATCACCTGTTGCTTAGTTGCCATGTTTGTGAACCTTCTTAAATGAAATGAAATACCCTTGTCCTTTGACATCTTGGCAAACCTTGTTCTCACCCATCTAGACGTGTTTCTAATGGAGCTTGAAATTAAATGTCATTCCTGTTTATTTGTTAACACATGCAGCATTCTGCTTAAAATAAGTATCATCTGAAGAATTGGTTAGTGAAAAAGCATGGATTTGCCCCAGAAAAGGAGCCATTTTCAACCAGGAATTTTTAAAAAATTATCATTACAAGAGAAGAGTTCATATATGTACAAGATTAAATAAGCAATTTGTGGAAACATAAGCTTATATTGGATTCTACTTAAATTATAGATTTAGAGCCTGAAAGGAAAGTCCACCCCCCTTTCCCTTATTTTATAGATGAGGACGGATCCCAGAGAAGTTGTGGCTTGCTCAAAGACAAAGATGGGTAATCGATGACCAAATCCTCAGAGCAGATATTTTGACTCTGATGGCCTTCCCCTTCGAATCAAGCTCTTTATCTCTACTGAGTGTTCTTTGTATCCCAAAGGCTTAGTCCCTACATGCATTTTATCCAGTTGAACATGCTGTATTCTGTAGGCAGACATTTAGAGGCATTCTTTTTCTTCCTCCATAGGGTTTTTAGATCTATAATGATGGGACAATGAATCCAACTTAAGGATTTTGTTGTTTGTTTTTTTTTTGTTTGTTTGTTTTGGTTTTTTTTGTTATTTTTTTTTTCCAGAAAGTACTAACACATACTCCTTATCTCCCATGCTTCAGCTCTTGGCTCTCCTAGTACCATATGCATTTCTTGCTTGCATAATTGTTCTTTCTTTTCTTAACTTCACTCTTCTAAATGTTTGTTCCCTCTTGGATAATAATACTAACACAAACCCATATCTTTGGAACACTTATTGTTTCCTTCTCAGCTGGGGACATAGATAGTGTTCTCTATTGCCTAAAGAGGAAATTAAGCATTTTGTACCTAACATAATGAAAAGTGTTTGTTAGGAGTTTTCTATACCAAGTTCTGCCTAAGGGCTGATGATAACAATTTTTTAAAAGATGAGAGTCAATAAGCATTTATTAAGGACTTACTTTCTCTAGCCTATAAACTAGGGAGACAACTAAAAAAGTGAGACAGTTAAGTATTAACCAGAACCTTGGTTTCAATTGGGGTCAGCTGGATAATACAGTGGCTAGAGTGTCAGTCTTGGAGTTATAAATACCTGAGTATTCCCTGAGACAATTACCATCTATATGATTTGGGCTAATTCACTTAACCCTGGTTGCTTCAATTTCCTTATGTGTAAACTGAGATAGAGAAGGATATGGCTAAACCACTCCAGTTTCTTTGTCAAGAAAACTCCAAAAGGAGTCATGAAGAGCCAGACATGACTGAATAACAAGTACCGTGCTAAGCTCTGTGGATAGAAAGAAGGGCACAAATGTCCCTGCCCTCAAAGGAATTACATTCTAAAGGGGGGAGCAGTAAGCATATTTCGTGGATTGGGGCCATTGAAAGGATTGTTTTCTCTGGCCACTTTGACACAGTAGAACTTATCGACACAGTCTTTCCAGAAGCAATGTCAGGATTTGTTTTGAGGAGTTCCAAAACTGAGTGTATTAACACTCCCAAGGTATGGTCTTTGGTGGATCCAAAGGGATAGTCCAGAGGGATCACTAGCTAAAAGAACAGATGACAAGAAGATAATCTGGTGGGGAGTGAGAACTATCTTTGTCTTCCCCTCCCAGCTATCCATATTGTTATATTTGATATTATAATTTTTTGTGCTTTCCCTACGAGATAATAAATACCATGAAGGCTGAGACTAGGGTTATATTGTATTGATCTTTGTATATCTCTTGGTATTCTCTGCACATAGTAGTCACTTCATAATGGGTGATGAATTGTTACATATGCTGGCACAGACCTATAAATCCTGTTGCTTAGGAGACTGATAGTAAATTGCTTGACTTCAGGAGTTCTGAGCTTTAGTAGGCCTGACTATTGTGTGCCTTTGTTATAGCCAGGCTCAATAAATGGTGAACCCCTAGAAATGGAGGGCCATGAAAATGCCCAAGGAGAAGTGAACTGACCCGTCAGAAAAATGGAATTGGTGAAAGATTCCATGCTGATCAGTATAATGATTGGGCCCACATCTGGCCGTTGTACTTCCAGGCTGAAAAAGACATGGAGACAAGTCCCACTCCCTTCCCTCTTCCTTCCCTACAATTAAAATACATGTTGTCATTTGCCTAAGGTCTCACTATGAGTTAGAACAATGGTTCTCAAAAGGAAGTCTGGGCATCTCCAGAGTAATCCCCAGCCCTTTTAGGGTGGGGTCAAGACGGACTACTAAAATATTTTAATTCACAATATGATAAATCTCAGTAGACATATCCCAATTGAACAAAAATTTGAGAGGAGAACTCAAAAATTTTTAGAAATAGAAAAGGTTTCTGAATCTAAAAAGTTTGAAAGCTACAGAGATAGAGGATGTAGTATAAAGATCGCTAGATTCAAAAGCAGCAAAGACATGGGTTTGAATGTTGTTTCCAATATTAGCTGAGACCACGGGTATGTCATTTAATTTCCCTATTTCAGTTTAATACTCAAATGGATCTGTGATTTGATGGAAATGGATACAACCCACTCATAACCTTCTATCCTTTGAGTCTTGTCCATATCCTCCTATAAGTTTGTACTGAGGACAACTCAACTTATTAAGAACTTTCCTCAATTTCTCATAACATTAAGAAGATACCAGTAGAGTAGATAACATAATCCCTCTGTCTCCTAGCATGACCAACCCATCAATTGCCTTTTTTCATCATGCATTTTTTGATAATATATCTTATCCTATATCTTCATAATTTCTTCTTTGTTATGTTGAAAGCATCCTCACACCCTTCCGTGTGACTCATTAGTATCTTCTGAGCAATCTTCACTCATTTTAAAAGTTGTTCAGAGACTGCTGTTCTGTGACTCATTAGCCATAAACAAGCATCATTAGTAATATATTGGTATTAAAAAGATGGGCCTTTATTTCCGAGAGAAGCTTAAAGGAGTTGTGCAATTCACAAAGGTGACATTGTCTGCCCTGCCCCTTCTCAAATGATTTTTGGCTCCAGCTTGTTCCTTTTCCCCATCTTTTCAAGATGTTGTATAGATGAGCTCTTTAGGCTTTCAATCTAACTTCAGACCCTCATCTAGAAAATAGGTGTTCATTTTTTTTTCTTCCTCTTCTTTTAGGAAATTATTTTTCTTAATCAACAAAAATTCTTCTCTCTTATCTGCCCTGCTCCTCTTTCTACACGTCTCTTTCTAACTGTGAATGTGTCACCTCTCTGGCAAGAAGAAGGCAACATTTTCCAGTATGAATTTTCTTGAACTGTATTTGGACATAGATTCGATTATAGTTTCTTTGTCTTTCAAAAATGGTTTTGCCTTATTAGAATAATTATTCTTTATCAATTTTATTTTTTTTTGTGGATGGTCAGATCAACTCTTCTAAATGGCTGAAGAACTTGTTCAAAAGACTTTTGAACTAGAGCTTAATGCAACTTATAGGAGTTCTCAAACTATGGCCTGTGGGCCAGATGCACCACTGAGGACTTTTATGAGGCCCTCCCGGTTATGGCAAATGGGCTGAGGGTCGGGACAGAGTGAGATTTTGTTTTTACTATAGTCAGCTCTCCCACAGTCTGAGGGACAGTGAACTGGCCCCCTATTTTAAAAGTTTGAGGACCACTTTCCTAGAGGTTATCCATACACAATGAAAAATTTCTTGTTGCCTTTGGGTGCATGATCAATCAATTGATGAATACTTGTTAAGCACCTATTGTGTGTCGGGCACTCTGGCAACTGCTGGGGAGGTAAGCCCAGAGAGTTTACAATTAAGAGGAGAGACAATTTGCAAACAATTATAAAGCAATTTATATACAGGATAAATAGGAAATAATTAATCGCTTTTAATTTTCTTCCCAGAAAGAGCCAGCATCACATCCTTCTATTTAGATGAAACATCTTTTTGTGTTCTGGTTTCACTTCTAGCAAAAATGCCAATATGGCTATAATTCCATTTTTCCATAGAATATTTAAACACTGGTTACTGGAGAATGGTCTATTTAAAATAGCAGTGGCTCAGTTATAGCTTATTCAAAAACTGTGACAGTCTTTAATACCTTCTTCCCTCTTTTCTATGATTTTATGTCCATCACTAGACAAACAGAAAGGAACCTCACAGCATAGAGGGACATTTTAAATTTTTCTTAGAATCATGAATCAACAGATATTTATTAAGTTCCTACTACATGTTAGGATAATGTTGGGTATACACAGACAAATATAATGTTATGCCACAGTCTCCTTGAGCTGTTCTACCTCAGTTTCCCTGCACTAGTTTCCCTTATTGTCCTGACTGAGTTTCCCTGAATTGTTCTATCTCAGTTTCCTTAACTGTTCTGCCTCAGTCCCTTAAGTTGTAAAACCCCTCTGGTTCATTAAGACTGAGGACCATTTGCTCTAAGGTTATAAATTGTCAATGGGAGATGAGGAGCAGATCAGACTTCCTGGCTCCTAGCTCCTTCTGCCCTCAAGAATTTATGACACTGCCCCTCTAAAATATTCCAAAAGATAAGACTATCTCGCATACTTCACTGACATCTTTACTTCTGTTTATTCGAACATCCTGAATCTGACTTTTAGTAAGAATTTATAGCCTCCCCCCATCCTGACAAAACCAAACAGTTCTAATTTTTCCCGCTCTTCTTCTTTTCTTTGTCTGAAAAGCTATAAAAGGGTTTTTCATTCCCCCATTCATCACTGGATACTTTGAGACAAGAGTCCTGTCCAGTCAATTAAACTCTCCAATTAATAAAATATTAAAAACTCTCTAATCTCTATCTTGCCTCAGTTTCTCCATCATTACAATAAAACATATTTAACTCAAATAGCTTCATTTTTATTGGGGGAGACAACATGTGCATATGTAAGGGAATCACATGTACATGCTCCAAGTAATTTGAAGGGAAAAGTAAAGGAATAAGCATTAGTACAGCATCTACAATGTTCCAGGAACTGTGTTAAACTCTGTCCCAATATCCCATTTTATTCTTACAACATCCTGTAAGGTAAGTACTTTATCTGTATTTAACAAGTGAGGAAACTGAGATAAACACAGGTTGACTAACTTCCCAGGAATCATATCATTAGTAAATAGGTGACATTTTAACTCTGGTCTTTCTGACTGCAGGCCTAAAGTTCTAATCGTTCTATTCCTAGTTGCCTTTGCATTAACGATGGAAATAAGGCACCTCATGTAGGAGATACCACTTGAATTGAGCTTCAGAAGAAATGAAAAAAAAATGCTTAAGAGACATAAGTATGGAGAAATAGTTGATTCCAGGAAAGGGGTGCAACAGATACAAAAACCCAGAGATTGAAGATGGAATATTATTGTCAGAAAACAGCAAATTATGGAGCTAGGTGGGAACATAAGACATGAGAAATGGAATTGTGTAATTATACTGGAAAGGCAATCTAGATCCAGGTGAAAGGCATTAAATGCATTTTATTTTAAAGGTAGTAGAGATCTGGTAGAATTTTTTTTTTATTTCAAAAAATTTTAATAATGGCTTTCTATTATCAAAATACATGTGAAGATAATTTTCAATATTCACCCTTGCAAAACTGTGTGTTCCAAATTTTTCTCCCTCTTCCCCCCACTCCTCTCCCCAAACAGCAAGTAATCCAATACAGATTAAACATGTGCAATTCTTCTAAACATATTTCCACATTTATCATGCTGCACAAGAAAAATCAGATCATAAAGGGAAAAAATAAGAGGAAAAGAAGCAAGCAAACAACAAAAAATATGAAAATACTATGCTGTGCTCCACATTCAGTCCCCACAGTTTCTTTCTGATTGCAGATGGCTCTCTCTGTCACAGGTCTATTGGACCTGAATCATATGGTAGAATTTTTAAACAGGCAAATGACACGACCTGACTTGTGCTTGAGTACACTCTCAAAATGGCGCTGGAGTCAGAGTTGAGAAGGGGAGCATTAGTATAGTATCTACAATATGGGGATCAAACTTGGTCAAAAATTATTGTTAATTATACAACATTAGCTTAGTGGTACATAGATTGCCTTCCATGTTACATTTTTGGGAATGGAGGGTGTCCAGATTTCATAGTGTGGAGACTTCTTGTGAAAATGCCCTCTATTGACGCATATTGGCCATTCATCTGTAACTTCTCTGGGACCACTTGAAGGTGAAGTGGTTTGCCCATGGCTTCACAGCTACCATGGATCCTCCCTAATAATATGCCTCCTAATTAAGCATAGCAATTGTTAACATCCATCATTACTCTTCATATTTCCTAATTGCCTGGTAGTAAAGTTCAGATGTGAATGTCAGTAAAGTCTAATTTTTTCAGTCTGTTGATTTCGGAATATGTGCCTATGGCTGGTGGTCATTGACACTAATAGGCAATAACTCAAGATAAAGGAGGATTAGAAATTATATACACCCTTGCTAAAGGTCAGATTTTCATAGCCATGTATAAGGAATAGAATGATTGAAAGCACTAAAGATGATCTTATTCTTTATCCCCATTGGAAGTCTGTCACAGAAGAACCAAAGAAAGGAAATGAATTGAATATAAATTTTAGGACTCATGAATGAAGGTGTACTCATCAATGGGGGAACTTTAATTATGCCATTATGGATCCTTGAGGTGAAAGAGTGCTAATGGATGGCTGGTATACTATTAACTTGTTAATGATATTATAATACCATGGGGAGGAATTAGGTCAGTCCTAAAGTACATCTGAAAGATATTCACTATTTTTGCTTGTTTGGACAGAATTTTCTTCCTGATGATTTCTATTGGCTATCTATTTTTATTGATCCCTCAGGAAAATATTTGTTCAATTATGGATTTTTCCATTATGGAAAAAGTTCTTCCTCTTATAGGACTAGGAAATTAGGAATATTCCCTGTTTTGGAAAAGTGATAATTCTAATTTAATAGTCCTCTGTAGTCTCAAGGCCATTAATGATTCTCAAGTTATTAGAGACAAAGGTCCTTTTTGTTTGTCTTGAGGTAAAGTATATGGGAGGGGAAGAAAGAAAGAGAAGTTCTTGAATTACTCTTCTGAAATGTTCAATTAGAGATTAAACCACTATTTGCCAACCTCTTATACAAGAGCATGATTATGAAGGTCCCAGATTTCTGAGAGCATAAATGAAAAGAGACATGTATTGGGTGAGAACAGGCTTAGGAGGAAGTATAGGCCCTTTAAAATAATATATTTGATTGCAAAAAGACAAAGGAAAGAGGAATGAGGGAGAGAATATTCTACTATTGAGAAAGAAACTGTTCTACTGTCACAGAAAGACCTGAACAAAATAGGACTAGCAATTTTTAAAACAAAATAAAAACAGAACTTGGGGCAAGCATGCAAGTGTACCTCAAGAAATTGGGTAGAAATGCTGAATCATCTTCTAGGAAGAGGAAATATATCCTCTTCAGAATCACCAAATGTGGAAGGAGAATCTATTAGTTTCCTATTTTAGATAATTATTACCAAAAATTAAGGAGTAAGCAAAAATGATATAAATTTCCATACTTTGAGCAAAGGCCTTGTTGCCCCACCATAGTTATGGCTCTGGATCTTGACTTCTATATTTGGGAAACATAAGGAAGAGGTGTTGATGAGAAAAAAGGAGAGTTGTTCCGAGTACATGGGGAGGAATGCTATCAGTGCCAGTGTGAACAGAGTGAGCAGCCAAAACTACAATAAAAGTCCAGGTGACTTGCAATAATAAGCCAATTGGCTCTTTCTGATGCTGTAATGCCCAGCTTCTTAAAACTGTATTTTGTGACCCCATATTCAGTCTTATAATCGAATGTGGAGAACCATGAACTTATGATTTATTATCAGTAACTATTTGATTTGTACACTTATTATATATCTCTGAGGTCAGATAAAATTTTCTCAGATAAAAAGAGGTTACAAGTGGAAGAAATTTAAAAAGCCTTGGTCTGATGTGCCTTGACACATTGATCTGAAAATACTGTTCTAAAGCACAGGTTAAATGATTAATTGATATAATATATTCAATTGGCTTCATCTAAGCATGATAAAATGCAAGGGAAAATGCACAAATTTCATAGAGCAATAATTCTTTAGAAATACACAGGGAATTTGAAGTTGAAATGGAATACCCTTGCCATCATATAAAATTGGACTAATGACCTAATGCCTGAATTTCAGGGAAATAATTCTCCTGCCCAGAGAAAGAGATTTGTGATCGTGGTATTTCAGCGAGAATTTTGAGTGCCCCCCACAATTATAAGGTTTCAGTAGACAGATGGTCAGGATGGTCTATGGATGTCTAAGGATGAGGACTACGGATAGTAGTGGACAATCTATCCCTATACTTCAGAAACTTAATGTTTGATTCAAACAGGTCTAGAGGAAAGAATTCTCCTGGTAAGCATGTTGAGGAAATCAATGAGCATTTATAAAGCATATATACTGTGTCAGGCTCTGTGCTAAGCCCTGGGCACAGAATTAAGTGTTAGGTTCTGATGAGTGGCAATATCTGATACTGAGGATCTTGATAGCTATTTATAGCATAATGCTGACTCATAATATGATAATTATGGATGGAATACTTCTATGGGAGAGATACTTAATTGTAAGAATCATCACTTTCCAAATATCCTAACTCAAAAAAATGTATTAAGACTGACAGAGAGGAGGGAGGCGCAGAGTTTAAGATGCTAAATGACCCACAAATGGATCTCAAGCTCCATATTTTATAAAAAAGCATTTTCCTATCCCCACAAGTGCTTTATTTTATATTTATTCTGTATATACTTGTATTTGTAGATATCTGTTACAATAAGTAGCTCATTTTAAAGCAAGCAATATAATGATCATTTAATTCTCTTTTGACTTCATAAGATTTATTTTACATGAAAAACCATGTATTCATCCACAATTTCACTGAGCCCTCAGTTAGGAAAATACTTAACAGCTAGTCAGAGGATAGGCTTCCTGCCTAACCTTATATTTATAGCAATTCCCAGTTAACTCCTGGCACTTTGTGGTTGAGGGAAAATTCACTTTGTTGGGAATGTTGTTTAATGAAATAGCAGATTATATTATAGTGTTTGGAAAGACAAGCATCAAAAGGGGGAAGCTAAGGGGAAAGATGAATTTACCTCTGGACTTTTTTTTAGCTTGAGTCCTCCTGTCTTTGAAAATTCTGTAATCCCAATAATTCTCCTGGCAATCCCTCTTCTCTAGGACAGCTAAGTCCTGGACCCTTTGGTCCTTAGAGATGGGCTGGAAAAATCATGTTTGCTTCAAACTCTCAAAGTCTGAATCTTCTTTATTGATTTCAAAATCAGCACAACTTCCTCCATTTTTGTTTTTGCAAATTGCTTGGATGGAATCCATCCTTTCACACAATGGCTTTGACTGATGCAGGTGGTCATTAGTATCTATAAAGAATTCTGATGAATTGCTTCAGTGTGAAAGTGCACACACCTTGCTTAGGTACCAGAACCAAGGTGAGGACTTGAGGCGGATTTTAACTTTACTCTTCACCTATGTACATGTTTTCTTTTTGACACAGAATGTAAGCAACTAGAAGCCAGGGATTGTTTCATTTTTATTTTTGTATTCTTTTCAAGGGGGAAGTGCAGTGGATAGAGCACTGGGCTTGAAATCAGGAAGATTCCTCTTTATGAGTTCAAATCCAGCTTGATTTTAAACACTAACTTTGTGGCTCTGGACAAGTCACTTTACCCTGTTTGCCTCAGTTTCCACATTTATAAAATGTGCTGGAGAAGGACATTTTTCTGTCAAGTATTTCTTCCAAGAAAACCCCAAATGGGGTCACATAGAGTAAGACAAGATGAAATGAATAGCAGCAGTATCCTTATTAAGCTATCACAATAGCTAGCATCCTGATTAATTATTTCAATCTCAAAACTAAGTAAAATGCAAAATAAAAGGACATACTTGATATTGACTTCAATCTAAAAATCCGTAGATTAAAGAAAAAAAAATACTGGTCTTATACATAATATACTCTCTCCTTATAGAGTACAAAGAAACTTGAAAAACATCATCTTCTTCCTTCACCAAAACAATCCTTATTTTTAAAAAGAAGCTTTTAACATCTGATTAATGGGGTTCTCAAAATAGGTTTTGGTGGAATAAAATTTTACTCATTTTCTTCCACTGTGGTAATGCAGTTAGAACATCAGGTAAAAATACATACAAACTAGGTCAAGTAAGATCTTTTCCCCCATCATAACCTAGGAGTATATTTATATTCCTGAAGTAGAAATCTTTGAGAGACAAAAATACCCAGTGCAGTATATGCCCAATATAAAAAATATATATCATTTCCCATAATTTAAAAACAACAGCAGAGGCCCAGGATATTGGTTTTGTTGGTTAAAATATAGTGGTGTTCTTGATTTTCAAAGCCACATCATACTCAGTTTTGAAAAAGAATTGAAGTAAATCAAGCCTTTCATGGCAATGTTAGATTTATTTGTGCATATTTTATTTGAATATAATCATCCAATGCATTGCAAATCTTGCTGAGACCCTGAATGAAACAAAGGGATATATTTATGCCTTTTTGTTGTTGTTAATAATAAGAGATCTGGGAACAAGTCTCATTTCTATTCTGTGTGGGTATGTTTTGGGATTTTTGTGGGTTGTTTTTTGTTTTGTTTTTTTCCCCCTCATGGATCAAAAACTAATCCATATGCATATGTCTCCCTGTCGCTCCAGACAAATCACTGAAGGCCAGTAATCATTAGTTTACACAATTGTTTTCAATCTAGCTGGTACACTCTGGATTGTGGATGGAGTCACCTTTCAATCTGCTAGATTTAAGGAAATGTCTCAATTTGATGCTAAAAATATAAATGCTTTAAGCCAAAATGATGGAGGAGGGTCCATGTTTGTAAGAGCCAAGAAAGAATACAGCTACTGAATTCCATATTATCTACAAGTGTTTTAGATGACTATTTCTAGTGCAGAGCAAAGTCCTCCCATGTCATTGGAAGGCTTTTTGTATTTTACAGTCTTGAGAGTCAAATAATCAATCGGGTATTTATTGTGGATATGGGCAAGAAAGAAGCATTTTATTAAGCCCTTATTATTATTAAACACTGTGCTAAATACTGGGATACAAGGAAGCAAAAGAAAGATAGCACTTGACCTCAAGGAGCTTACCTTTCTAATGGGGGGAGACAGAAGTACATAAAAGAGAACTGAAAGGGGATGAAGAGTGAAGGGATCCAAGTGGGTGGTATGAAGTTCTGGGAGGAGAATGAAGGTTGGTTGGACTAGATCCCTTCCCAGAATGAAGAACCTAGATGAAACTTACCAATGGGAGAGAGAGGCTCACATAGCAAATAGATGGCAGTTGAGGTAGCAATTAAATCTATCTGAGATCAAATTCAATTTGGAGTACTTATTAGTTATGTGATCCTGGATAAGTCACTTAACCTCTCTTGAACTCAGTTTTCTTATCTGTTAAACAGGAATAAATAATTACACTTGCCTCATAGGGTTGTTGTGAAGATTAATTGAATTGACATATGTATAGATTACTTGGAGCACTATATAAATGCTAGCTGTTATTAGTATCCATTATGTTTCTGGGTTAAAAGTATTTAAGAAAGGAATAGATGAAGTTCTGGGCATTATGGGAGGGTTCCAAGGTGAGATCGTAACTGGGCCTAGTTGAAATCTAGACAATATTTGGACCTTCGTTTCAAGAGTTAGCAGGGTTTAGGAAGATACTTTTTCCCCTTTTAAGAATAAAGAGACCTCAGCATGTCTGTAGACAAAAGGGAAGCAGTTGAGAGGGAGTGATACTCAGAATAAAGTTTGCTTTTATTTAATAATTATGAGATTGGTTGTGGTAACTTGCTCAGCTCAAGGTGCTGGCTTTTGTTTATTTGTTTAGTTTTTTGCCATTGCTTTTCTGCCTTTTTTTTTTCTGTTACTCTTCTGGAAGCCATGGACCAGTCATCTAGATTGGAATAATGTCAACATCCATACTTCCATTTTTAAGCACCTACTATGTGCCAGCCAATAAGGATACAGACGAAACTATAAACAGTATAGTGTCTTCTAAGAACTTGGATTCAACTGCAAAGTTTTCTTCTTTGATTCAATGAGCACCTACTATGTGCAAGGCCTTGTTTTAGTTGCTGAGGATGTAAAAATAAACCAAAAACAGTCTCCATCATTATCAAGCTTTCTTCTATTTCTAAATTTCAGTGGAGAAGGATCTTTTGGCTTTTCCCTTCTGAAGCACAGTCTCCTGATGATCTCTTTTTTTACTGAAGGTATAGTGGTTCCAAGTACAAACTCTTCAAGCTGCAGATGGAGAAATGTCTCAGAAAATATAATTTTTTAATTGGACCGAATTTGCTGGGCTATCAAATCCATATATACTATATTCAGAATTAGTCGTTTCATATATGAAACAACTCAAAATTGATGATGTCTTTCAGTGGGATTTCTAGGTTTCCATTGCTATCTTCACAATATCTTTTGCTGTCCAGCCCCTTCTCTGTACTGCCACAGCTACCATTTTTATTGCATCTCTAGTCTTCCTGCTTCAAGTCTTTCACCTCTATGGTTCATTCTATGCACTTTAACAAAAGTAATGTTCCTTAAACATAGACCTGACCATGTGATTCCTCTGCTCAACCAATTCTAGGATTTCCCTACTGCCTCTAGTCTAAAATGTAAATTCATCTGTTTAGCTTTTAAAGTCCTATATAATCTAACCTCAACCCATCTTTCTTGTCTCAGAGGATGTCACTCAATCTGCTGCACTCTGTAATCCAGCCAAACAGGTCTTCTCATGTTTCTCCCACATGATACCCATCTCTCATAGCTGTGGCTTTGTTCTGGTTCTCCTTCATGTCTAGAAAGCACCCTCTCCTTACTTCTGCCTTAGAGTTTTTCTCTTCCTTTAAGATGAAACTCAAGGTATGTATTTTGCATGAATTGTTTTCAGAAAAGTGACTTCTACAAAGCTTTAATAAGTGCTTGTCTGCTGATTCCATTTCCTTCCCTACTAATGTCCTCCCACCCAAATGATCTTGAACTTAACTACTTTGTATAGAACTTTATCTTGCTACTATATGTATTTTTCTATGTACTCTTCCCACATAAGAATGTAAGCTCATTGAGAGTAAAAATTGTTTCATTTTTTTTTGTATTTACATCCCCCTCACCTAGAACAAGATCCAGCATGTAGTAAAAGTTTAATAAATTTATCTCTGCTCTTTTTTCTGAGGTATACTACTGCTGTCTTTTTTTTTTCCCATAAGACATCTTTGTTCAATTTTTTTTCTCTTACTTTCCTTTTCCTTGACCGTATTCCCAGAGGTAGATAAAAGGTGGACCATCGCCAATTTCTATCATTATTCATGGGACACATCTGGACATGGTATTAGTCTGCTTTATCCATTAACAGGGAATACCTGTACAAAAATATTATTAAAATAATTTGAGGATAAGAGTCCTCTCTTGACTCATGGATTTCTAGAAATAACCAATGGGCATTTTAACTCAAGTCAAGTAAATGAACTTGCTGAGGTTTGGTGCAGGGGCCCCTCAATTCTACGAGGATTTGATGCAGGACAGGGACCTGTGGGAACCCCCTTCTGGTGGCGCAGAGGTCCTTTGTAAAGGAATTTATGAACCTGAAAAGCTAGACTGGCAAAAGAAGTTATTATTGGCATTGGGAAGTCAGCCTTTGCTTGAAAGACTTAATTCCTTGGGGGCAAGGTCCTGACAGAGAAGTAAAGTTTCTAGCAGAGAAATCCCAACAGAGAGATAAAAAGTCTTATTAGGGAAATAGGTGAGAAAGAAATAGAGTGGGGTAACATTGAAAGAGAATATCATTTCAGCAGGCATAGGGTTGCTGTTATGCCAAGGGGAGAGAGAGGTTCCTTGGCATAGCCTGGCATGGCATGTTAGGTCCTCTGCAAGGACTGAGCCCCAAGATGGTTCTTTTTACAATTGAAGCCTAGGCTAGAAGCTGGGGGGGGGGCAGCTCTTGCTGGGGGCTGGGTACAATTTGAGCTGGAATCAGAACAGAAAATCTTGGAATTGAATGAATGTCTCTGGGCTAATCTCCAATTCAATGGGGTTGGAATCTCCCACCTAGATAACAGAATGAAACTGTTTTATCTTGATTCCCTGGGGCAGGTCAAGGAGAATCTCTCCTTGAAGGAGCTTCTCAAGTGCTGTACCTCATGGCTCACCCAGAAGTCAGAGAGAGAGAAAGAGAAAGAGTTTCGGAGCTCCCCTTGTCAAACTCACTAGGTACCTACAATATTTAAACCATCGTGCTATAGCCTGGAAATACAGAATCCAAACAAACAAATCAAAAACAAATAAAATGGGTCTGCCTTCAAGGAGTTTTCACTCTCTCGGGGGCGAGCCAAATGGGAATATTTACAGTATAAGAGGATTATAATATTATATGTGCTTTCATTTTTTTCCTCTCTGTTCAGTATATTTGGAAGCTATTTGAACATTAACAGCTCCTTATAAACGGAGCATTCACTTGTATTTACTTTTTATTTCCACTCTTTTTGGGTCTTGTCAAATTAAGAGCAAGGAAAGGATCTCATAAGTCCAGGAGTCAGTTGAAGTAAATCAGTAGGAATGAAGGTTGAAGCTATTTCTCCAAATGACAAATTGTTGCTGGTACCTGAATAGGAAAGGATAACTTTTTCTCTATTTTTTCCTTTGGCATTTATATCCCTTTTCTTCCCTTTCTTCCTCCTCCCAAAACTCTGTAGTACATCTCTGCTTGGCTTCCTATGACCAATTCTCACAAAATGAACCCTTTCAACTTTAATAGGATTTTGCTAGTTTGGCCTCTCCATGTTAAATGACCTTTTATGAAATAGGCAATCTTCCCCCCCCCCCCCATTCTCTTATTTGAAATGTACTTGTATTTTGTCAGTTTGCCAGCCAATGTAAGGAATGACTTGGTGCTTTGGGGCATTGTGGACAACATGATAATTATTTCATTTAGGCAACCCACTTTCAAAAAATGGACCATGGGTGTCTTCTTCTTCTCATTATTTTTTCCCCAGCTTCTATATAAAATGTTCTTTTCTCTCTAAGAGAGGAAACGAGTTGTTTAAACTATGAGGAAGAATGATTTTTTTTTTCACTAGGAGATTGCTACTGCAAAGCCAGATATCGATTCCTTTGTTTGAAATACAGCAAAGTCATTAAAAAACAAAACAAAACAAAACAAAAACAAAAAAACTTGTTCTTTTTCCTTCTCTGGAAATAGAAGTTGTAAATTCATGACCCTGTTTTTTCCCAAGAAATCACTGAAGAACTTAAGCACCTCATATGATTTTATATTTTTGTGCAAGGGGCCATAATAATAATAATAGATTCCATGCTTGGGAAAGTCAGTATAAAAACAATTTCTCCACTGGCAACCCAAATGAAATTTTATTTTCATTCTTAGAAGTGTTAAAAGAAACCATCCCATATTCAGCCTTACTTAATGGCAGATGTGATTTTGAATGAAGTGTCCTCTTAAATAAATGAGCTGATTCCATCTTTTCTGGCCAGAGGCAGGATTCTGATGCAAGAATGTTGCTCCATGGTAATGAGCAATAAAAATTATTTTGTAAATATGTCTGGCTTTTTGGCATGGAACATACCATAAGGAATATGAGGGGGAATTTTTTTGGAGGCGTTAATGGAAACCAAAAAAAACATTCAGAATGAATTGAACTTCCCTAGTAAGTTTTAGTTATACAAACCTTTGGACTGCACTTTTTTTTTTTTTTTTTTTTTTTTGGCTGAGGCAATTGGGGTTAAGTGACTTGCCCAGGGTCACACAGCTAGCAAGTGTTAAGAGTCTGAGACCAGATTTGAACTCAGTTCTCTCCTGATTTCAGGGCTGGTGCGCTATCCACTGTGCCAACTAGCTGTCCCTTTGACTTCACATTTTCTTTGGAATAAAGCATGAATCCTGACCCTGGATCCTAACGAACAGAGGTTCCTAGCTACTGACCCTGACTCTCAACACTAAACATTGTGGCCATAATGATCAATCACTTCTGCACTCTATGTTTGATTGGGGGTAGGACAGAACCCTTATATTCTTGTCCTGATTTCACTGTTGATCATTTTTCAAAAGTTCAATAATTTGTTTTCCAATTTATTTATTTCTTCTCTAATTTGAGACTCTTCAGAGCTTACTTCCCCTCCCTATAATTCTTTTTTCCCTTTATAAAAATTTTATTTGTTTCATTAAATGTTTCACAACTACATATAAAAATTTAATACTCATTTAAAAAATAATTGAGTTGCAAAATTCCTGCTTTCCCTCCTCATCCTTTCTCATCTTTGAGAAGACATGCAATTTGATATCAATTAATTTTTGAAGTGGTACAAAGCATATTTTCATATCAGCCATGTGGCAAAACATAATCACACACACACACACACACACACACACACACACACACACACACACAGAGTAAAAACAATAAAAATAAAGTAGAAAAAAGTAAATTTCACTCTACATTGAGAGTATCTAGAGATTATCTCTTTGGAGGTCTATAGCACATTTCATCATGTTGTCTTTTGGAATTATCCTAAGTCATTGTCTCAGAGTAGTTAAGTCTTTTACAGTTGCTCATCCTTATAATGTGGCTGTTAAGAGTGTATAATATTCTCCTAGTTCTGCTCACTATACTTTGTATGAGTTCATATATGTCCTCCCAGGTTTTTCTGAAAACATTGTGCTCTTCATTTGTTGTAGAGCTTTAATATTTTATAACAATTATATACAGAAATTGTTCAGTGGGGAATGATGGGCAAACGCTTGATTTCCAATTTTTTGCCACCATAGAAAGAGATGTGATAAATATAAAACTATATATTTTTGATATAAAATTATACATTTTTCCTTTATAAAATCTCTTGGATGTAGACTTAGTGGTAGTATTTCTGGTCAAAGAGTATGTACATAGTTTTATAGACTATTGGACATAGTTTCTAATTGTTCTCCAAAATGTTTAGATTAGTTCACAACTCCTCCAAGAGTGAATTAAAGTTCAGTTTCCCACATTTATTATTTTCCTTTTGTATCATTAACCAATCTGACATGTGTGAAGTAGTATCTCAGAATTGTTTTACATTTTTATTTCTCTAGTGAGTAGGGTTTAGAACATTTTTTCATATTATCATAGATAACTTTGATTTCTTCATCTGAAAACTCCATCTTCATATCATCTGGCAATTTATCAACTGGGGAATATCTCTTAATTTTTTATAAATTTGACTCAGTTCTTTATATATTTGAGAAAATTAGCACATGTAGAAATGTTGAATGTTGCAAATAAGTTCACTTATATTGGCAGTCTACTTTCCCTAGTTCAGTTTGAGAGACTTGGAAGGAAAGTGTAAAAAACAAAGAGGTATTAGACTGCCTACCAAGTTGAAAGTCTACAGACCTATTGTGCTGACCCATTGTTGTATGCCTGTGAAAACAAAATAGTATTCCAGGGCCACACCAGGAAACTGAATGGCTTCCATTTGAATTGTCTTAGGAAAAATCTGAAAATCACTTAAAAAGACGAGATACAAGACACTGAGGTTCTTTCTTAAGCCATACTGTCAAGCACTCAAACTCTACTGCAGAGAGCACAGCTCTGATGGACTGGCCCCATTGTTCAACTACCAAATAAATGTATGTTTGCCTAAAGGAATATTTTACAAAGAAAATCACATAAAGCAAAGCTCATGTAGAAGTCAGAAGAAGAAATATAAATCATTTTCAAGGTCTTTTTGAAGAATCCTGGAACTGATTGAAGACATATGAGAACCTGACGTAGTACCATCCATCATGGTGTTCCTACATTAAAGAAAGCATTGTGTCCTGTGACCAAAACAGAATTGTAATAGCTCAAAATAAAATTGTAATGCACAAATTTAGAACCATATTCATTCCAAATATTCATATAGATTTTTTTGTGTCCAGCCTGTGGTAGAGCCATCTGAGCTCATAGTGGTCTTAGCAACCACAGCTAACTATAATGTATACTTATCCCAACATGATGATGTATTCCTTGAATATGCAGGATAAGAACCAAATAATTTCAGAAATGAAGACTTTATCAGAGAAACTTGCTGTAAAATATTTTCCCCCAGTTTCCTGTTTTTCTTCTAATTTTGACTACATTAATTTGGTTTGTGCAAAAGTTTTTTTAAGTTCATTTAATCAAAATTATCTATTTTATATCCTGTAATCTTTTCTATCTCTTGTTTGGTCATAAACTCTTTCTTTATCCAGAGATGTGACAGGGACATTTTTCCATGATTCCCTTATTTATTTATAATTTCACTTTTTACATTTAAATCATATATTTATTTATCAAAATATCTTTAATTGTATATAGTATCATAATTAAAAATTGAAGGAACCTTGGAGGTTACTAGGTCCAAATGTCTCATTTTAGAAGAGATGAAACAGGTTCTGAGAGATTGAGTCTCATCCCAACTCTTATAGCTAGCATATGAAGCAGAATTTGAACTCCTATCTTCTCAACTCCATGATAAATATGTGCCTTAATTGGCTGAGGAAGGTAGGGTAAGATGAGTGTCAAAATAGTTCAATTTCTATTTAATGGAGAAGTCAACCTATCAACTCTTTTTGAAATCAAGATTTTGACCCTCTCGAATGAATTTTTCCTCTTTCTTAGTCATTAAAGGCAATAATTTGAGCAAATAAGATGTAGAAAAAAACAATGACCCAGAGGACCCCTCTTCTCAATTCATTGAATCTAAAAAGGGGAGCTAAAGCAAACAATGCCTCTGAAATAACAGAACATGGAATCAAACCTTATGTCTGATATTTACCACCAGTGTGATCTTTGGCAATTTAATTAATGAATCTGCATCTCAGCTCCTTCATCTATAAAAGAACAGTTGGGCTTAATGCCCATTCCCCCCCTCAAACCTTTCCTGATTTCCTAACTTCCCTACCCTGATTGAGGATTAAATTATCCTTGCCACCATCCAGGCTTACAACCTCAGTGTCATATTGGACTCCTCATTTTCCCTCTATCCCCAAATTTAATCATTGTCAACTCCTCTCATGTCTATTTTCATAATGTCCCTTGAATATGGCCTCTTCTCTCCTTTGACAGTTCAGCTATCCTGGTATAACTTTCATCATCTCATGAGTGGACAAGCAATAAATAGCCTACTGCTCAGTCTCCCTGCCTCAAGTTTCTAGCCACTCACATCCATCTTCAGTTAAGCTTTTAAGTTAATCATTCCAAAATGTAGATCTGATTATGGCCCTCGCTCTTATTTAATAAACCCCAGAGCTCCCTATTACCCCAGGATATGCTGTTCTGGATAAAAATCCAGATCTGCCAAAAGTACCTAACTCTCTATTTGAACCCTTGCTGTCAGACTCTAAAGGCAAGATTCTTTGCTCTATCCCATGAACCTTCTCCATTTTTTTTCATCCAGTTTCTAATATGGAATCACATACATAATATCTGATATAGGGGATTTTTTTGACATTTTTAACAGAAAAACATTGACTTTTAGCAAAGTATTAACCATGTTTAGTGTTCTCAGCCTATAACATGATTGTAAATTAAATAGCATATTTATTTGTCAATCTTCTCTTCTGTTTCATTCTGAAGCCAAAGGAGGAAATACTTGTAGCTCTCATTTATATAACACTTTCTGATTTACAAAGCACTTTGCATACAACAGAAACCCTGTGAGGAAAGAAATGTAT